>NC_142519.1:17587241-17619741 GCF_964205215.1 Stylophora pistillata
CATATTATGACGGCATGGATGCTTTGTCCAAGGTGACACGTTATGTGCGAGATGTTTATGTTGGTTATCAGCAGGGAGTGGAAGACACTCAGGGAGAAGTAGAGGAGAATGGTCCAAAGAAAGAACATGAGTTTGAAGATCTTGGGGATGTTGGCAACCATTCTGATGAGATAGCAGTGCCAGAAAAGGTGCCATACACTTTTTTAGGTTTAGCTTACACAAATTTAATGCTACATGTACCATTAAAATGAACTTACAGGTAGAAGTAATGACCTAAATGTAGCTGGCGACAGAGACCCCAAGCTTGTAGCTCAGTAGTAGAACATCAAAGCTGGGAATCTTATGTCTCCAGATTGATTTATCATTATTATTTTTTGCTTTGATTTGTTCGTTTCCTTGCACCTGTGACAAGACTGAACGTCACACTTACATGATGATGTAGTTTCTAATTTGAAATTTAAGGATCATTCTAATGCTCCCTCGAGTAACCCTGGAGAAAACTTGAAAAAGCTTACTTTGTTCAGCATTGTTGATGCATATATCTTATTAACCAAGCGCGAGGGCCATACTGGGAGAATATCGGCCCAAGGTCTTGACAGGATGGACCGAGTGCAGCGAGATCTGTACAAGAAAGACAGAGGGCCGATATTCTTCCAGTATGGTCCTGAGCAAGCTTGGTTAATAAGAGATTTATTATACGACTGAAGTTCAAAGGGACACAAGTGCGGTATCATTCGGGACCATTCGGGACAGTGCCCGGTCCAATACTTAGAGAATATTGGACCGGCAATAGAGCATTTTGATTGGTTGATTTTAGTTATTGGCCCTCTGACTGCCCGAGTCATGTAATAATAAAGAGATATGGCCACTGTATGCATTTTTCATCGACGTATATAACCCACCACAAGAACAATGCCAATTTTAAACCATCATTACTAATCAAACAAAAAGACTTAATTTCTTAATCATGGTAAATTTATTTATCATTATGATTTTAAATATTCAAAGTACTTGTGCCTAATTGTATATACACAAGGAGAAACATTTTTAAGTGATAGAATAATTTGCACTTCTTTTCATGTGGAGGGAAGTAAATAATGTTCTTTCTACTTGAACAAAATGCAGCGAGATCTTGGTGAGGTTCCAGAGGTGACACGAGAAGAACCAATGAGGCTCAATGAATGGCAGTCATTCCTGGATGATGCTGGGCGAATCACTGATGTCAAGAAGCTTAAAAACAGGATATTCCATGGGGTATGCTATTTAAATTGCACCAGAATACAATGCAATCTTTCAGAAACTTTTTGTGCTCAATTGTAAATGGTTGCCACAGCTGCGCAAAAATGTTAGTAGTCCCAGGTAAGCATGATAGCATTTAGTCAATGCTTTCTGGAAAGGTATATTGCATGCATTACTCTCTGTCTGAAAGAGACTCCTCTTCCTGCCTGCTAAATAAAGCTGCAATTTCACAATGGAGAGCTGGTATGCAGAGTATTCATCAGAACTGAACTGATGGATTCTGTGGGTGATTCTTGATCAGTCATGTACCAATGCAGGGTTTAGCTAAGATTTGACAAAAAAATAATAAATGGGATTGTAATAATAAAAAGTAAAAACTGCTCTATTTCTAGAAGCAGTGGGATGCATGGAAAATGTCCAAAAAAAATTAACTTTTGAATGATCCAGTATGTTTAAGAAACACAGATGAGAGCATGTCGTGGGAAAGTGATCCTTAATTGGACAGGACCCACATCAATAAATGCACTGCATAGGGATAAAGTTTTTAAGTAGCAGCTTTATTATTCAATTAGAAGTCTCCTAGCTACTGATCTTTGTGGTCACCATGGCAAGAAAAAAAATTGTTGACTAAAGTCAGTCAGCAATTTCATGACCCCTTTTTTCACAACAAAAGATAATTAATACTTGTGACAATACTGATAAAATTAATGCAAAACCACCTTGTATGCAAACCTGCATGCTATAAATTATGTTAGATACTAAAATGCAAGTTTAAAGGTGTTATCAAAGGACCCCGCTCCTCATGGAAATTGCATTCAAGTTCTATTATTATTGGAATTGTTATTTGCCACTTAACGTTTTTATAATTATCTCACTTCTCATATGAGTTCTTTTGGTTGTACCCTTTTAGGGCATCGATGAATTGATACGTAAACCAGTCTGGCAGTATCTTTTGGGGTACAAGAAGTACGGTTACACAGTACGGTCACAGCAGACCCTCTTTAGAGGGAAGGAGTAAGTGGATAAACCTTATGATATTAATATTTAATTGGTAAATACAACTTACTAACTCTTTTTGTAGAGTGGTCAAGTGAAGGTACATCTATGCAGTCAATTTTCAACTTGAAGGTGTGCACGTAGCTTCAGAACAAATTGTGTTTGGTTACTTTATGGTTGCCAAAATTAATAACAAATTTCTTACAATGTAAGGACATTGTAACATAGCAATACTGTGCTATTTTGAAAGTGAACTTGGATATGGATGAATGGAAGTTCATGTACAACTTGCCTTTTGCACTGAGGGTAAATGTAGTTGAATTTTGATATAATTATTTTTTTAGTCAATGGAATCAGAAATGTTTCGTTAAGGACCTTTCTCCTTCTTTGTGCCAAGTTTATTCATTCTTGATTTTTTTTCCCTGAAGGGAAGAATATAAAAGTATGAAGTGGCAGTGGCAGTCCATGACCAAAACACAAGAAAAGAACTTTTCTGAATTTAGAGAAAGAAAGCATCTTGTAGGTAAGGGGGTACAAAATGTAATGGGAACCCTTCATTCTCTACAATTTTGTATTATTTGTACAAATTATTGAGTTTATGTTGCAAGCATTTACATACCACAGAAGCACACTGATGAAGCAATCATCTTGTAACCCTCATTCTGATGTACTAAAGATGAACCATCAGTAAGTTGGCAATTGAATATAGTTGTTTGTTTCAGACACTTAACTGACTGACAACGAAAGCTAGACTTTTCAGTTTGTTGGCTTTTGCTTGTAAATTAACCCTTTAGCTCCCAGAAGTGATGAACATAAACCTTCTCCCCATAATTTCCATACTTTATCCAGCAAACAGGTAATGAGAATACAAAAACTTATCAGGTAGAAGTTAATATTCTGATCTCGCAACAAATTCTCATAACCAATTTACAAGGAAATGTGTAGCAGCTGGAGGGGAGAATTCACAATCAGATCTTGGGCATTTAAGAGTGAATGGGTCTCCTATGGGGGACTCTATGGGGCACCTGAGCCAGCAATGGAAGGTTCATAATATTGTTATAAAGCTCTTATTGAGAGTTACAGTATGGCATCGTCTCATTTTTAGCATAATCCTTTTTAATGATTTTATATGCAGTTAGCTGTTCAGTAAATGGGGGAAGCTATGACTAGTTGTCATTTTTCTTTTTGCTTTACCTTAAGGTCTGAATTTGATGAAATCAGTGTAGGGCTGTTTAATCATGTAAGAGACATAAATTATTATAGGTGTTCTTTTACAGACAAGGATGTTACACGAACAGACAGGCTACATTGCTTCTACTCTGAGGCCAACCATTCCAATGTAAAGAAACTTTATGATATTCTCCTCACTTACTGCATGTACAACTTTGATCTTGGTAAGTTTTTAAACATTTTGCTACATGTTGCTTCTAAACTTACATTTGCATCCTCTATTTTCCATGTTTTCTCTGTTTTCTAAGTCTCCCCCTTTCTTTAAAGGATCAGTTGGCTCTCCAAAAGGAAAACGCTGCAAAAACTATGTATCTGAATAAGGCATATTATTGGATTGGTGTCTGCAATGAGTGGATGTTATGATATCTCGTTCCTCCCAACCTTTTGAGCTCACTTCTTTAGTTTGTCCCCACTTTAGACGTCTCGCTAACTTTGCGTGATAGGAAGTGAAGAACAATAAAATTAATAATAGCAGAGAACTTTGCAGCTTGTCCCACAATCTAGACATGGGGAAGTTGTTCTACAATCCATGAATTCATCATCTACTTTTCAGGTTATGTACAAGGCATGAGTGACCTTCTTTCTCCAATATTATTTCTGATGGAAGATGAAGTTGAGGCTTTTTGGTGTTTTGTTGGCTTCATGGAAAAATTGGTAGGTGTAGATCCGTGTGGCGCAGAGCTCCAAGTTATAGGACCGTACCGGTCGCCATAACTGCGACATAAGGTGTTTCAGTGCTAGCGAAGAGTGCGACAGAAACGAAGCCAAACATTAATCTTGTCTGAACGTGTGAAGAAACAGAAACAACCATTTTCCATGACAAAAACAAATGGGATTGTAATGATAAAAAGTAAAAACCGTTCGATTTCTTGAAGCAGTGGGACACATGGAAAATGTCCAAAAAATTTTAACTCTTGAATGATCCAGTACGTTTAAGAAACACAGATGTGAGAGCATTTCACGTGGAAGTGATCCTTAATTGGACAGGACCTACGTCAATAAATGCACGGCTTAGGGATAGAGTTTTTAAATTTTTTTAATTGCTATCTAAATTTTCAGTCAAAGTCGGCAATTCAGTCGTGACCTATTTTCGGCGGTCTTGTAAGAGGGGGGTGAATAGGGGTATGCAAATCCGCCGATCCGCTACGATTTGATAACCAAATCCGTCAGTCCGTCAAAAAAAATTGTTAAATCCGAATCCGTTCGCTACTTGCCTCGTAAAAAGGTGAAAAACACACCTTGAGCTGCTGTGTGTCCCATCGAGCGAATTGCAATCGGTGGGGTACAGTGTCACGGATAAGGCCCGGGGGGGACTCCCATATGAAACAAAGGGGGATGCTCGTCGGAAATTTTAAATTTAACCCCTAAAGGAGACCATCTGGGCATGGCTGAAGCAAATTTTGACCCCTAAAAGAGACCGCTCATGTTCATGCATTGTCTCTTTGGCACTCGGTAAAATAGAAAACTAGTTAATGTTGAGGTAATACGGTAAACAAAAGAAGTGATAAAGAAAATTTTACTTCTGTTTTTCTTCGCATAATTCTGTATTTCTTCGCGGAACCCTAAACGAGACCTTAGCGGCTTAGAATATTGGCTCTTTGCCTGGAACACCCTAAGCGAGACCAAAATCCAAAATTTACACCCCTAAGCGAGACGACGAGCATCCCCGTCTGTTTCATATGGGAGTCCCCCCCGGGGGATAAGGGCGCGAACAAAGCAGACGTCCCAGTGCGTTACTATTTCCCTGACGCGTGACATGCAGAGTCTCGTCAGTGACAAAAAAATACACATACTCAAAAAACAACGCATTTCTGACGATCGTTCAGATCCACAATCCAAACTTCCTCACAAGCAAAATCCAAAATCCGGACTTAAAAAATTGACAAAACCGCGAACCGTTGCAATTTCAGAATCCGCAAATCCGTTAAAATTTTGCTCTAAATCCGAAATCCTGGCAAAATAATTCTCAGAATCCGCCGATCCGTTAGCCTATTCACCCCCCTCTTGTAAGAAGCTATAACGTTTTTAGTGTTTACGGTCCAAAGTTCAAAGTGCGATGAACATTTATGACGATCTTTTCTTGAATAAAGGCTGATAGTTTCTAAAGAAACTGTTTGGGGCTGCGTCGGTGGGGGTAACGAAATAATTTGGATATATCAACAAAGTTGAATGGTAAATTGGCCACCGTAACGATTACAAAAGTAATCGTTACGGTGATCTTTTTTTGAAACACACACTATTTTTTTTATCGCAAGATGTTCATTCTCCTTGCTCCTCGAGAGTTTTTTTCATTGTGTACCGATAGCTTTGCGCAAATGAGAGTTCACGGCATGGTTTGAGTGCAACCCTGGTAATTGTCATATAAAGTTTTGACTTCTTGTGTTTGCGACTTCTTTGTAGGCTCATAATTTTGATGAGAACCAAGAAGGAATGAAAGCACAACTCCATCAGCTAGCCGTGCTTCTCAAGTTCGTTGATCCTCATTTCTACAAATATCTTGGTAATTTACCGACTCTCGCAGTGTTTTTGTTTCCCTGTCCATTTTTATTGCAGCTAATTCGAGTGCATAACCATTTACCTCATATATCAGTGATGTTTTTGAAAAAAGCAATCTTTCTACTACGACTGAACTCTTGGGTTGGCCGGCAAAATATTGTAGTATTTACTGGGCTGTAATTAAGTTGAACAGTGCAAAGTTCGTTGACACCCAAGATCTCGTTCAGTTTTTATTTTATTATTTTTCCCACCAACACCTGCTTTCCCGGGCGCAAAATTCCTCTCAAGCCACCTCGCCAAAGGTTGCTTTGTGAGATTCAGAGCAATCTATTCAGAGGTTGACTCTAAAAATCCTTTGTTCTCTTTTTCGTCGACAGAGGAGCACGATTCTGGTAATTTGTACTTCTGCTTCAGATGGCTTCTTATTTGTTTTAAGCGCGAGTTCTCCTTTCCAGATATTATGACATTATGGGAGGTGAGTTCTTAAACCAAACATTTTGTTGGCCACATTGCTTCAAAACTAGACTTTATTGCAGGTTAGACCAAGGTCATCTTCAGAATTACAAAGGAGAAACCCGCTGCCAACGCGCCGGCCGACACGTTGGCCGACGCGTCGGTTGGATCAGATTCGTTACCTTACCCCAAATGGGCTTCCTTCCTTTATCAAGCACTTTTTCTTCTCTCCCTTTCACACCAGCTCAGGACATATTTCCTTTTAGTTCTGATCGCGAGTCGAACATTCATGTCAGAGTGTATTTTGTTCCTCAGACGTTGTGGTCGCAGAGCCTTTCGCCAAATTATCACCTGATTGTTTGCTTGGCGATCTTGGACAAACACCGTCGCGTGATTATGGAGAATAGCTTTGGATTCACCGAAATTCTTAAGGTACATGAACCACGTAAGCAGAGTAATTGTCAACACGATTTGAAGCCGCAGAAGGCAAAGATATTGATTTATCTTATTATATGAGTATTCCATGTCGTTAATAAGATTATACTTCTCAGACCATTTGGGAATGGAAATCCATTCGTTGAAAGTGTAGTATGATCTGTCGCCCTTTCTGAATTAATCGTGAAAAGTGTGATTCGATTTTACAAACCCTTTCCCAAACCTTCCTATAAAAAGCTGTCTTAAGACCGCTTTAAAATCATTGTTTAGCACATTTGGAGCTTGTACGATAAGGAGCGCCCATACCAACTTGGAAACTTTATTCTTTAGTGCTTTAGCTTGGTATACATGACCATCAGTTAATGTTATTGACTGTTTCTTATCTCAACAGTATATAAACGATTTGGCATACAATCTAGACGTCCAAGAAGTGTTAGTAAGAGCTGAACAAATCTGTGTCCAGTTGCTGGCTTATCCTGATTTACCTGCAGAAGTGAACGACATACTCACAGGCAAGAACGAAGCCATGATGACACCAAACGTAGAAAAAACAGACCCCTATCTCATGGCACATAATAGACATGTGGTTAGTTTACTAGAGGGCTGTGGACTAGGCAAGGCTAGCTCGCCTTTACAGACCTCTAATCTTACTGCTTGTGACACTGACGAATCCATTCATGTGCTTCCTTCAGAAAATAGAAGCACTAAAGACAACAATGAAACAGAAATTAATGATTTGGATAGGGCCTCTGCCAGATCCTCCAGACCTCAGATTGAAGGTGAATCAAACGAAGCGCAAATGAATGACTCTGATGATGAAATAGTGGTGTTGTCTGAAGAGGCACAGAATATATTTTAATGGCTTAGGACGAAAGGGTACTTTGACCTTTTTGAAAAATGAGATTTTAATGAAAATCGCAGCAGAGCCCCTCTGGTGAGACAGACCACAGCCCACAATATGACGGGAACTTCAGTCAAGGCTCAAAACTCCATAAGACTTGGCTGTGGTCAGAAATCGCTGGAACTCAACACAGAGTCGTGGAAGTTATTTCTCTATTTTTTTCTCGTGAACCTACTTTCCTACTTTTGAGAATGAAGTATGAACGCAAGATGAAGAGGAAGTTTTTAGTTAATTCAATGGAAACGACGAAGAGAGATTCTATGTAAAGTAAAAGTACTGAAACGGTCCTTAAAAACGCTGTGAAGGAATATCCTGATTCTTAAAAAGTATAGGTCAAAATGTTTATTTTCAGAGCCTATTTGCGGCATTCTGATATCGCCGATGTAAGTTTCACCCATGATCATATGAGAAGATAGTGTTCATTTGTTTAATCACTTTTGTGGGAAGTGAGTCGTGTATCTGGACAAAAGAATGGTTTTGAGTTAATGAGCACAGGTATTCCGGTATAATGACGTGCTTGAGGCTTTTTTCTCGAAAACTGTACACTCAGGCAACTGTTTACTGCAACAATCAAAGTATTCAGTACACCAACATGGTTAAAAATGTAAGAAAAGGTGTAAAGTAAATGACTGTGCATTGATTTTTACAGTCCATATCCATTCTTAGTTCTTGCGATGTGTGTGCCCAAATCCAGCGTCGACACCGGCTTTCAAGTCATTCCGTGAGGCAAAATTTGCATGTCTTCCAGGGTGTGTGCGTACACCTCTCAAGCCCTTTTTCTGAAAGGGCTTCATTCCGTGAGGCAAAATTTGCATGTCTTCCAGGGTGTGTGCGTACCACCTCTCAAGCCCTTTTCCTGAAAGGTGATAAATCCAGGATTAATAAAACTGTAGTTTAGGTTTTAGTGTCACGTTCATTAGCCTGGGTGCAAAATTCCATCTCCTATGCTTACACGGGCTGCACATGCATATTCTGTGTTCCCAGCTCACATTTGCGTTTGATCAGACTCTCTCTTCAGTTCTCAAAGAGTCGTGACGTCTCTTTTTTACCCAGGTAGACATAAGTCGTCAACTTGAATCATTCACACGGTGTTCAAAATGATACAGTGCTTGCTTTGCTCATAACACAGCAGTCAAACTGAGGTGACACAACCCTGTCGTGTCTAAGCTTTAGTAACGGAGGTCAACCAAAAACTGATAGAAGATGATGATAACAACGATAATAACAATGCGAGAAATAATGATTGTATGTGTTCGCATTGCGGACCTGCTGTGTGGTCCCTCGGAGGAAAGCTCTGTTCCATTCTGGTTTGCACAACATAGTTTCATATTTGTGCACGATCCTCGCAGTAAAGAGCACTATTTAAGCAATAGTGAAAAATCAGACCTGAAAAATTTCACGTCTGTACGGGATTCGAACCTCTGACCTCTGTAATACTAGTGCAGCGCTCTACCAATTGAGCTAACAAGCCAACTGGGAGCAGGTTATCAAATTAAATCAAAATTTGATCAACATTTTGATTTGATTAAATCAAAATTTGATTTATCATCTTACGAGTTTATATGGTATTAATTTGATGACCTGCTCCCGACTGGTGTTAGCTCAATTGGTAGAGCGCTGCACTAGTATCGCGGAGGTCAGTGGTTCGAATCCCGTACAGGCCTGAATTTTTTCAGGTCTGATTTTCACTATTGCTTAAATAGTGCTCTTTACTGCGAGGATCGTGCACAAATACGTTTCTATAACCGCAGTTCAGAGATATGAATTTCATATATTCGTTTTTGTTTTAACATAGTTTCAAATGCGTTCACTTCAGGATGTTGAGCTCAATAGATACACGGAGCAAGACTCAGGGGAAACTCTAGATTACTCCAAATTAATCCACAGTCCAAGAGTGAGGAGTTCAAAACACGTTCTGTCATGATTTGTAAGAATTTAAAGTGCATATAACACGAATTTTTATCTCTTATTTCTTGTAGTTGGATATCTACAGAAAACGTTTCGAAGCCTTAAAAGCGCTGGAAAAATCTAAAAAGCATTTTTGTTGCTTTCAAAATACGCGCAATTTGCTTTCAAATTTGTCCCGGTCATCGCGCGGCCAAAATCGCACGTCATATCGTAACGTGACGTCACATTGTGTACCTCGATGGAACTTTCAGAAGAGTTGGACTCCAAGGAATCATTACAATCACTGGACATCTTTGCCTTTCAATGCACTATCTATCTACTACGAAGTACTGCAGAATCCTCTTAGCCAGCAGACCTTCGCGGCAAAGGCATACGATGTGACGTCACGAATAAGTTCAACGGCGATAAACTAGGTCCCAGTCTCCGGGACAAATTTGAAGGCAAATCGTGTATTTTGAAAGCAAAAAAAAAATGCTTTTTACGTTTTTCCAGCACTTTTAAAGCTTCGAAACGTTTCCTATAGGTATCCAACTACAAGAAACAAGAGAAAAAAATTTCTTGTCATATGCACTTTGAGAAGGTATGCAGTTACATTTTACGTCGAAGAAATATGGACGGCACTACCAACATATGTGGAAGTGCAATGGTTTTACATGTCCTCCTCCTCGGTGGATGTTTTCCAATTGGAAGAAAGCTTTCTTTCAATCTTTCGAATATAGAACATAGAACGGCTTTCTTTTTTATCTTGTTACGTGACCTGCTTCGTCGCTGGTCTATCGTTCATCGATCATGTTGCGTGACCTGTTCATTTGGTTCATGAATGAATATAATTAAACGAGCGGTTACCATGGAATTGATTTTAGGTTAAACTTTTAGCTTCTGTACAAGCTCCTTCTAGAAGCCAAAAAGCTAATCAAATGAGGGTTAGGATGTGGAAATAATACAAATTTCTATAGTATGGCCGATGTGATCGCTTCTCCGAGACAAGATTTACCTAAAAAGTTGCCTGCTTTGCCAGTAATCGAGCATCCTGCCTTGCGTCGGTCAGAAGAAAATGATCTCTTGCAGATCCGAGGGAACTCCCGCGAAGCAACTGCAATTTTTGACGAAGGAGATGATTGCCTACCACCGTTAAGGCGGAGAACAAGCCAGCAAGGAAGACAAGGCCACTCCAGAGTATTAACATGGCCGTTAGGTAGGTCGAACGAGAAGAGAAAATCAGAATTAAACCTCTCCTTCGAACTCCAATCATTTTGAATGTGTTGCTTAGTGTAAATCAACAACATTAGCCGAAGTGTCTATATCACACCTGGTTAATGCTTCTTAGAAGAGAGTGTCTATTTAGGTGCGGAGTATGTGCTTGTAGTTCTAGAAGACAATCATTTTCTTCTTTAAAAGAACAGTTGAAAACCTGAACACTCCTTGAAATGTTACCGTTACTCTGAGCCCAGGTTAAAAGTTTGGGTTAATTGGGGAAGTTCAACTCGATATTTGACACTCTTTATAGGACAAGGAAAAGGAAAGACTCGCAACATCAACAGCGGTGGTCCAGCATTGGAAAAACCTTCACATAAGCTCACAACTGAAGAGGTACATGTACGGCCGTGAAGATCTATGTCTGTGTAACTTGATGCAACAAGTTGTATTTCAACAAAGTGACTCCCTGACAAAATTTCAATTCTTGAATTTCAAAAGCCAGATTCTTTGAATAGAATTTAAGAATTAACCTCAGAGAATCAGGCTAGGTTCACAAGTGTCAGAAGTCAGAACGGGCATGTGTGCTTGAATGAGAAGGAAGGGGGGTGGAGTGGGGAAGGATCAGAAGTGATTATTTTGAAAGAGTACATGAAAGTGACCTGCATTAAGTACACCTCAGTTACTTAACTGTGCCAGCTCACCTTCCACCAGTCAGAGCTTTGCTGAAATTTTGGGGTTTACTGCTTGTGCAGCTCAAGTAACTGAATATTGCTAAATATCAGGAGTACAAAGTGATTTAAGGCAAGCCAAATTATTAATTATTATTCTTGAACTGAATAATTTATAATTGTTCGCATTTAGAGTGTAATTGTCTTGTCATGACATGAAAAGTATCCCTCTGTGATGAATTTTGCTTCTGTTAGCTTGAAGATCTCATTCGTGAAAAGTTGCTGACCAGGATTAGTGGGCTGCGTCAATTGTTTCGTTCTAATGATCCTATGGGCAAAGGGAATGTATCCAGGTACTGTTTGGTTTTATCTCTCAAAGGAAATCATTAGATTGTTAGATTATTTTTAAATTGTTTTACCCACTGTGGTAATACATGAAAACAGTAACCTGGTCTTTTGATATTTAAAAGGAGAAAATTTGATTGTCATATTAATTAAGAAGTTAAAATTATGCTAATAATATACAGTATGAGTTGGCTTTTTAGATAAAATGTATAATTTTTCCTAATTTATAATTCACATTTTGTATTTCTACAGGGAAGCACTTTCAAATATTTTGTATCATTTATGTGGTTATCTTACATCTGAGCAAATCAGTGGTCTTTTAAAGAGGTGATTATTTTTTATTCAATTCAAGAGTACAACTAAATTTGTTATTTTCAAATTTTACATGTTAATGATGTTTTGCAGCCACATTTACCACTTACTAACTGACTTTGAGGTCTGTACTAAAAGTTATGGACCAAGATTTTTCCATAATTTCTAATTTATGGTCCAAGCATGTAGAGCATGGGCCATAAATCAGAGTACAAAAAATGTGGTTCTGTCAACTTACACTATGGACCAAGGAAACAAGTTAAGATGTTTTTTATATATTTATATACTATTATTTTTTATTATATATCTCTGGGTTCAAATAGAGGGGGAAGATTTGAGGAAATTAATTTACCAATTAATATATCTTTTACTAATTATTAAATCTAATTTATAAGAGATATGACAAATGGTTTTGTTGTATGTATAATGAGATTTACACCTTAAAAAGAGGAGAAATAAGTTTTCATTGACAAGCTGTTCGAAGAAGCATGACATTTTTCATATGAGGAAAACAGTATGTCCAATCTAAGGAGCCATGTATCATGGTTTTTGTGTGAACAATATCACGACAGTCCTCCTTCAACCTTCACTGGCAGTGTTTTGCTTTTCAAACCAAGACTAATCTGAGGAAAGAATTGTCTCTTATTAAACTTCTGTGGAGGAATTTATGGTGCTAAAAAAAAAGCATACATTTGAGGCAGTGGTTGCATCATTTTTATCGACAGGGCAATTTATATGGATTACATCTTTTGTAATTGACTAAATAAATTGTATATTGAGCCTTTGACTTGAACCTGTTTAACAAAATTAATAATTGTCCGTGAAAAAGAAATTAATCTCCCTATGTATATTATAAACATAATACACCAGGAAAGGCTGACTGTATGGTATGTATGCACTGGTTAGTTTGTATCAGAAATCTCACTTGTTGGCAGGGGCCACTGGTTTAATTTGCAATACTACCAACATGTGCATATTAAATACCATACAGACAGAGTTTCCTGTATATTATATTTACATCATACTGATGTACTGG
This sequence comes from Stylophora pistillata, assembly GCF_964205215.1. Lineage (NCBI taxonomy): Eukaryota > Metazoa > Cnidaria > Anthozoa > Scleractinia > Pocilloporidae > Stylophora > Stylophora pistillata. Next base: position 17,600,458 of record NC_142519.1, read on the forward strand.
TAGGTGTGTATCATTAATTTTATGGTGTATATTTCTCTAGGCTTGGGCTGGACACACAGAGTACAATCTCATTTGAAAATTTTGTTCGCCATTTCCAAGACAATGAGGTTAGTTAATACCATATTACATACACCCAACTACGTTTTTTCACTGGAAATTCTGAGAAAGAGTTCAATATGTCTTCAATTGCTGCTTAATAGGATAAACTAAGATTCATTGCTCTAAGAAACATTTATATGATAAAAAGTAAACTTCTTTAATCATTCTGTTGGTCTTTTTAATAATTAGCATCATTTAATTAATTAGCATCAACATACTGAACCCTTGGTTGAGAGGTGCATTGTAGCCTTAGACCCAGCAAGTACTTCTCATGTTTTTTCTTTATATAGGGCAACTGCTACTTTAGTCCTATCTTGCTACTCTAAAAATTTTACATCATCTACCTGTGTTTTCTGGGGTCTTTTTTTGTACAATGTAAAGGAATTTATTGGTAAAAATAAAAAAAACTGTAGTGTAATATATTGTATTGTACTTTCATTTAATATATGTATATAATATATATATATATATATATATATATAGGAAGTCTGCAAGTCGATTTTCGCGTGGAACAGTGCTCAATACGTTGAAGCAGAGCAGAATAAATATTATGAGAGGAAAAAAGGACGTAACTACATTTCCCGACAAGCCTGTTTCGTGAATCGCTTCACTCTTCAGGGGTTTAATGAAAGAATATTCATGTGACTATCGTTTATATACTAGGAAGATTTGCATAATGCGCGGTAAGTTTTTAAGTTTACCGCGCATTATGCAAATCTTCCTAGTATATAAACGATAGTCACATGAATATTCTTTCATTAAACCCCTGAAGAGTGAAGCGATTCACGAAACAGGCTTGTCGGGAAATGTAGTTACGTCCTTTTTTCCTCTCATAATATATATATATATATATATATGTATGGTATATATATATATATATATATATATATGTATGGTATTTAATATGCACATGTTGGTAGTATTGCAAATTAAACCAGTGGCCCCTGCCAACAAGTGAGATTTCTGATACAAACTAACCAGTGCATACATACCATACAGTCAGCCTTTCTTGGTGTATTATGTTTATAATATACATAGGGAGATTAATTTCTTTTTCACGGACAATTATTAATTTTGTTAAACAGGTTCAAGTCAAAGGCTCAATATATATGTCTGGAGGAGATGCTTTAGCTGGCTGTATAGTGCTCAATACGTAAAGTAGAGCATAAATAGAAATGGAAAAATTAACAACAAAACAAAGTTTCGGTGGAAACACGGAAACTTTGTTTCGATGTTGATTTTCTATTTCTATATATAGATATAAAATTATATATATATTTTAAGCCAAATTTGCCTTTTGCTTATTTGCCAGACTCTCACCAAGGAGTGGGTGGATCCAGTGTTCAGACCACCTTCTCATTTCAACTACCTTGCAAACCTACCAGCTAACAGATTGCGTCAAAGACAAAGAGAAATTGCGATGGAACAGGAGCATGCACTGCGCAAACAAGGACAGAAGAAAGCTCCACCAAAATTCTTCTCTGCTCTGGAAGTTTTCCCTCAGCTTAAAAGAAGAGTTCAACAGGGGTAGGACTGTCTCCATGTGCTTGTATTGGGTCCAGAACTATTTAATTTGTTTTGTATTGTAATTCTGACATGTAGAATTTTTGTACCTGTTGCATGGATTGAAAGTCTTTTCAAAAGTTCTGTCACCAATATACTGTGTTTGACAGATAAATTAGAAAATCATTTCACTAAAAGTATTGACTACCAGCCAGCTCCAAAGAATGAAGTTTGAGGCTCTTGCACTCCTTTACCTTAAATCTGCTCTTTGTTGGCATTCTTGAAAAGTGCAGCTGTAGTGTGGCCAATTCAGTGGCAGCTGATTCAAGGACATTTAGTGCTCTATTCTATCAAATTATTTTCATCTATTAGAACATCTTTGGATTAAAATCGCTCCAAAATTGTTTAGTTTACCACAAGTAAATGAACAAACACACAGAACTGGCTAAGTTTATTAGATCCCCTAGAATATAAGGCACTGTACTTGTACTTCTTTTAAACTAAGGGTTAGATGTATCTTCTCAAGTCTTTCTTTTTCTAGTCATTAATGCGACCATCCCTCAGGTAGTTTCCAACCAGTTATTTTTTTTAATCAAATTTACTGTTTCTGGGGTTGGGTAAACACACTACATATTTTCATGTTTTATATCACTTTAGGCATTAAAGTGAATACATTCTGAACATTAGCTATCAAACATTTTTTCAGGACACTTTCTTATACAAAATTGCTTCCCCCATCTTGTTTTGATGCTGATGGCATGGTCCTTAAGCCCCAGTTAAGGACTGCCCTACACGTGTTAGGTTATCAAATGTACGAGGAGGAATTTGAGAAAGTTTGGGACAGGTTAGTGCTATTCCTCAGCCAGTGGTGCAGTCATTTGTGTACATTGTCAGTACGTTCTATAATGTGGCTTTGATAAGGAAGTTGAAATGGGGAGAGGGTAGAGGCAAATATTATTTCTTCTCCTTTGCTGTTTGTTTCTCCTCACTTTTCATTTGATATTTAATATTAATTTTATTTTTTTACATTCAATGTTTCTCGTCACACAGGTTTGACAAGACAGGCCTTGGAGCAGTGAATACAGTGGTTTTCCTCAAAACGCTGGGAATAAATCCTCTCCTTGGTAAAATATAATAATTTTGTAGGTGTACATATCGTTGCTACTGTGAAGGTGAAAGAAAAACGAAAAAAACTGTGGTGACCGTATTTCATGATTATTATGTTAGAGCATCTCAAGAGGGCGAAGCAAATTCCCACCGATAAACCTGTTGATGAAGATAAAGAAAAGGTCCCCAGTGAAAAAGAACAGGATGTTGAAGAAGAAACTAGACTTCTTTCTAGGCACGCAGAAGCTAACAAAGACCTGCCCCAGGAGGAAAAGAGTGCTTCTGCAGGACAGGATCGTATTCTGAGATTGTTTGCTGAAAAGGTAAGATGAAAACGAGTTAAATTTTTCTTCACTTTGCACTTAGGTCACCTCCAATAGCACCACTTTACAATTCATTTATCCTGAAAATTTAACCTTCTAGTTACTGTTTTTCTGCAGTAGCTCGTCACTTGCAAATCCTTTTCTTTTCTCTTTTCCATCCCTGAACCTTCTATCAGATTGAATTTTGACCGCCGAACTCAGGTCACCAATTTGACAATCAGCGTTTGGCGGTTGTGTGGCAAGCTGTTACGTTTTCATTAATGTTTTTAAAGTGAGATAAACTTATGTAAGTTTGCACAAAATGTACTCCTCCCTTGTTATTTTGGCGACCATTTTATGATATTGTTCAGCACGTTTACCTCTCATACACCTTGCACTGCAGTTAAGATTGTTATACACCAAAGAAAATCCCTGTGTTGCTTACTGAAAGAGATACCGATATCTAATCTCAAGTCGTTATAGGTAAAGATTGAATCGATATCTAAGTCAACCCGTTATGAGTACTCCAGCTCCCATAGAAGTAAACTTTGATGGGCGCACCTCTGAGTGAGAATGAATGGCATTACCCTCCCCACCCCAGCGTAAAAGCCAGTAGAGGACTGTTAAAGCCTACTAATAAACTAAGTGGATATCCGGGCATAACAACACGTGAACCCCCCTCACCCAACATTATAAAAGCCTACCAACATACTAAGAGGATCTCCGGACATAACCACATCTAGGAGGTTTTGGAATACCGAAAGGTCATAGGCTTTTATTTATTTATTTATTTTTTTGAGATTACACCTTTTTTTTTTTCATCATACTTGTGCTTCAAACCAAAACGTCCTAAAAGTGTAGTGGTATGAATTTGGGTAAAAATCCGGTGGAATCAGTAGTAGGAGGGAAACCTTTGCCAGAAATGTTGTTATTTCGATACAAATGATGAAAATAACTTAAAAGTGATATTTAATACGACTGAATCTTACAGTTTAAAGAAGGCTACACCCAAGTAGTGAATTCATTCGGGAAGTATGATCCTGAGGATACTGGACAGGTACCGTACGGTGAATTAATCTATGGCTTTTTTACGTTGTTGTAATATCAGAGAAACGTCATGTTTAATACTAAATCTTTGTGAGTTACATGTACGAAAAAACTCTGGAAACTCGTTTCCTAACGGCAGATGAGAAGCAAAATGACTTGTTAATTGTGAAGTGAAGTGGACGTGAAATCCTTCCCACTGCACTTGAGTTTGTGTCGTGCGGCGTTTGAATTTCACGTCTGCTCAGTGCGTTCGTGTGTTTATCTTAAAATCAAACGTAATAGTCTCTGACCTTTTTAACGAACTTTTATGTTGTTACCTCAGATAAGCAAGGCAGATTTTCGAAAAGCCCTGTCTGAATACCGCTTGCAGCTTGGGCCGGTTGAAACTGAACATTTTCTCCAAAGGTAAGGAATGATTCCTCCTTTTTTGACAAGGGTACGTTTTATGGTACAAATTGAGATGTTCTGGTCGATGTGTAGAAAAATTTCGCCAGGTTCAACATGGTAGAAGATGAAACTACCCAATCCCCAAAAAGGTTAAAACTTTTCAATGTAAATAAGATCTTCACAAGATTCAGTTTGGTCATCTAACCAAAGATTCTCACCGTTCCCAAAGAGACGTAGCAACGGGCGGTCCTTCTTTTTTACCTAAGTTCGCCGCTCACAAAAACCTTGGTGCCGCTCCAAAAGACTAATTTACATAACCAAATTGATTCACGTTAAATGCTTCTTACTTTAGGTGTGGTATGCGTGAATATAGCATGGTTCCGTACAAGAAACTTATGGATTTGTATCTAGACCGCTCAGAGAAAGGGCAGCTACAAGCTGTGCTTGATGATCCTAAACACAGGTAATGTACACGATGTACTACGGAATGCATGTGACTTAAGTAGAAGCACGCCTTACAAGTAACACATTGATACGACTTCTTTTCCATCTTCCGAGCAAGTGCAAATTCCAGTCATCTCGTTATTTTCCAACATCTTTGTTCCGGGGTTCAACTATACGATCAACGTCTATCCCAGGATCCCTCCTTTTACATGTTTGGTACAAAGCCTTGACTTTCTTGGAAATGTTTACTTTAACAAGGTCAAACGGGCGTCCACCATAGTGCAATACTACTAACACTTACTTGAGACGACTTGATTACTGTTCTCGGAAGCCCCTCGAAAGACGATGAAATTCACGTATAAAACTTGGAAATTTCCAGCAACAATCCGATGAAAAAGAACGGATTAAAGTTTTATGACGAGAATTCGCCTTTTATGTTTAATTCCAATGCAGGTTTAATCGCAGCAGAGACTCAGCTATTGGTAGCACAACTGCGTTTGATGCAGAAGCCCGACTTCTGGATATCCTACAGGCAGACTTCTTGGCCTTGCTCGGCGCCTTTAAGTAAGCATAGTGCACTTCTGAACTGCGGCTCTATTAGGGTTCTGGTCTTCTGGTTGTTCTACTGCTTCATCAAAAGGTCTTCGGATCTTTTTACTAACAACTGTGTGTATTCTGATCAAAATTTGCATAATGAACATAATTTTCCTTTGACCTGTGGATTGAAAATCGAATAAAGCAATGATCCTCGCAAGTGCATGATCTGGGAAATACCCCTCTTAAAATTGGCATCGCTCCCAACTTGTGGCTTCGTGCATGTAGCTCATATAGTAGTAGTACCCAACTAGTATTTTAGAGGCACGATTCCAGGCTTCTTTTCTGTAATGGCTAAAATAAAAGCTCACTTGCGAGGATTTTTGCTTTGCTTGGCGTGTGTATTTGTGTTGTGGAACGTTTTATTGATCCTTCATTTGATTTATATCGATCTGACTGGTCCTAACTCTGCCCACCGTTATATTCCCTACAGACAACTTGACAGAGACAATTTAGGTCTAATAAAGCGATACCAGTTTAAAGAATTGCTTGAAACTCGGTTCAAGATGAAGGTTACCAATGATGAATTGTCATCAGTTTTGCGTCCGCTGTTGGAAGACACGAATCACGGCTTGATACCTTACGCCCAGTTTCTTGAGCTCTTTATTTCACCAAGGTGCAGTATGGTTATTTCCTAACTCGTTGTTACTGAAAAGCAAATTAAAATTCAGATTTTCCGGCTCACAGTTCCTTTGTACGAGCATGGTGTACTTCTTTGTCTTACTGCCTGTCAAACATGAGCAATGTTCTATTTAACAGGCAGAAATAACGTTGCCGTAACGTTTGAACTGACACGTAGTACATGTGATTTGTTTTTTTAGAACTTAAATACTTAGTTGAGCATTGTAGCCGAATGTTCCTGTCCATAAAGAGAGAATTTTGTTTTTCATGTATTTGTCTCATGCAGGGAAGATAAGGAGGTTTCCATCAATGTGAAAATACCGAGCTCCGCAACAGTCAGCGTCAAACCAGCCACTACACCCAAGGACTTAAACTCACCGAGAAGACCGCCATCAAGAAAGTCACAAGAAAGGAGCTCTCTAAAAACGGACACAGCCAAGAAAGAATCACAGCCCCGAAGTGTTCTTCAGGTTTGTTAGAAGACTATCGAGTTGTGACGCTCAGTATCGACGTCTTCATTGCAATTCAGTTTAACCCATTGTTTTAATGCTTTCACTCCTAAGGGCGACCAGAAATTTCGATGTTGTTTGATTTGATTCTCTCGGCTTAAGTTATAAATCACAGTATGGTAGACAGAGAATTGCTATTTAGGTCTTTGGAGAAAAGATAAATCACTTAGTACATTTTTACTTTTGTATTTTCCAAACGAGACAATACATTAAAAAAAAAGCTTCTTCCTTTTCACATCAACTGAGAAATCATTAAATTGCTAAACTTTTAGTGTTTCATTACTGATGAAAATAAAATTATCCTCATAGTTATTCTCCTTAATTCGGGAACTACTTACAGAGAAGTTCCAAGTAATTCAAAAGGTTGGTATGATCTTATTTCTTTTTTGATTTCGAGCAGCCTGTCTTAGCCTTCCTGTAAACGGGGCGCGATAGAAGCGCAGAGCAAAACAGAAGGGAAGTTTGGGTTGAGTCCCTCTCACGCATCTTAACCCAGACCTCGCTCTGCGCTTCTGTTACGCCCTTTTCGTTGCTAAATAAACTCCTTGAGAAGGCTTAATCATCAAGTGTAGGGTGAGGGATTTGTTTAATGTTTTTGTCTTCGTTTAGACTTTTCAGGGAATGGATCAACTTAAAAAAGGATATCTATCTAAAGGAATGTTTCTAAGATTGTTTGAAAGGTAACTAATTTTTTACCTTTTAATTTGATACACTTTTTTTTTACAATAGTAAAACTGGGGTAATAGTGGTCATGCTATGAAAGTGGTGTAAGCTTATTAAAGGTCTCGAGATCCAGGCAGAATCACCAAGAACAAGCTAAGGCGTCACTATTCAGTATATAATACTTTATCGAGGTTACTTAGGATGAAGTGGGTCAGTCGATCTGTTCTTAGCGATATGTGTCCTTAATATTTTTCATCTTTTGCTAACTCACTTTGGTGGAAATCAGACACATGCTTAGTAGTTTGATAAGAAGAGAATCCAGTTATGATTCTTCAATTTTTGACAGCCGAAAACGGTGTAGCTATTTTGGAATTTATTATTGACTTCATTTTTGTCTACTTTTTGTTTTCCTTTAATTCACCATTGAACTGTTACGTGACACGCAAACTTGGAGAGTTGACACTGCTTGCGTTAAGTTAGGGACCTTAGGCAAACCACGACGGCGACGGCAACGAGAACGTGGAAAAACAAAAGATCTAACTGGCAGAACAATAGCTCAGCACGTGTGTTAAAAATTTTGTACATTTTGTTAGCCGTCCTATGCAAAACAATCACGTGAAATCACCAAAATTTACGTCGTCTGCGAACGGAAACCGCGACGGCAAATTATTTTCATTTTCATTTGGAACTCAACACTCCTATTATACGTTAGAACGTAGCTAGCAGAGCCGCGCAATCAAATTCAGTATACGTAAGCGTGCTCAAAATCCCGATAGTTCACGCTGATAGCGTGAACAAATCGCTTCGCCAGAAATTTCTTTTTTTTTTTTTTCGCGCGAGCGGCCATTGTTAGCGCGGGGAAAAATAATATATTTTTGCGACAATAATGGATACAAACAGAAACTCGGCCAACTAGTTCCAAAACGAAGACAATTTTTCGACCGTTTCCCTTGGGCTAGAGTTCTTGAATGAGGCAGAAAAAGAGAAAAACAACGGAAAAGGAGACTCGACATCAGCGCCGTCACGATTCGCTTCAATTGATATTGTTGTCCGTTTTTCGAGTCAGATTTGATACACAATTCCACCGGCTATGTTCTAAAACAATTGGTTCATGCTTTCAGCTGTGCACTATCGAGTTATGGAGCACGTGGGAAGTTTGGAGAGCACTCAAGAAGCTAGAGTTGCCCTCGGCCATTGCCTCGGGCAACTCTTACGCTTCTTTCGTGCGCTCCAAACTTCCCGCGTGCTCCATAACTCGATAGTGCACGCTAAAGCATGAACCATTGTTAATTATGCTCAAGTTGAGGTGTGTCGCCGTATGAGACGGTAGACACATGCAGCCGTTTTTGAAATTCTAATTAAAGGCAGAAATCCGTTTTTTAATCGAAGTCTTCCCTGGCGTTGCCGTCCTGACTGCTTAAGATCCCTGTTGACTCGACACACGGACACTTTATCTCTTAACCCTTCAAATCCTTATAGTGACCAACGTCTAATTTCTCCTCACAATAATGCGGCTGAATCATTCACTAGGATCACGATAATAAAAGAAATGATCGCATGATCACCAACCTAAGAAGCTTTTATTGTTAAACAATTTCACCTTTTCGGTACCAAAGGAAATGTATAGAGAACAGTATGGAGAATATCAATACTGATGTCAGGGTGTAAAGGGTCAACGTGTGATCGCTTGACATTTCAGATACGAACTCAAGTTCACTTCACCGGAAGTCGATTTACTTTGGTTCAAACTTCCTGTTGAGGAGGATGGCACGGTCAGCTTTGCGCATTTAGTAGAGTTTAGCTTCCTGAACTTCAACGTGACAACAGCTGCAAAGGAATCAGGCCAGACTGGATCAGGCGAGTTTATTTTTAGTTTCAAGGGAAAACCTTACTCGAAACAGCATTTTGAAGATTAGCCACTGCGCCTTTGTTTTTTGGTTTACGATGCTCAATCCATCCAAAGTAGATGGAGATAAAGATTACTTTCCAGTTGTTAAAACAATGATTTTTTGCACTCATACTCGCCATCGTGAAAATTTTAGTAAGCGAACGCAGTTTTAAACCTACATTCGTCCAGCTACGAGTTCAGAACACGACTTTCTCTTGTCGGAGCGATTGGTTACCTCAATTCATGCCTCATGTACAGCCTTTAAAAAGGAAAGATATGAACAGGTAATTACCAAACACGATTATCCTTGTAGGCTGCCTTTCGCGTGTTCTTCAAGACTACGCCAAATCACTATCACACAATCGGTTGGAATCTTTGACTGAGGAAAAAGAGGGAGACAACGGTGACTCCCTTCCCACTCCACCCTCCGTTGTTCCACACGAAGATGCAGAATCCCCAACGGAAGACAAGACTCTTCCGCCCTTAAAGTCTCAAAATAAACTGTCTGTGGAGGCAATTTTAAAGAACATAAAACAACAGGTACTGTAACTGTTAAACAAGCTTTTATTCATTAATCTATATAAAGGGAGACATGCTACATGTAAGTAAATCGTGAAATGTAAAGATATTGATACTGAAGATCTCGAAAACAGCTTGCATGGGTTTAATTGTCCAATAATCAACATATAGAGAACACAAATTAGCAAGAATGGGTGGAATGTATAAAAATATCGCCCCTTAGGGGGTCAGTATACTGTAAAATTCTTAAAAGTAGCTGTTTCTTCAATAACCGTTGCATTGCTCAGAGCTGCGACTGATCCAGTTGCTATGACGAGTTGAAAAAGAAAGAACTGTTTTTAGACGATTGTGATAGTTTGGACACTTAAATCCGATTTTGGACACTTCCGTTCGATTTGGAAGGCTTTCATTCGACTGTGGAAACTTCCGCCCGATTGCAGACGTCGACAGGCAATCTTGAATCCTTCAGTTCAATTTGTCAACCCATATGCTGTTTTGTATGTAGGTTTGCTCTCAGTGGAGTGAAATGAGGAACGCCTTCATTGCAGTGGACGAGGAAGGCAGTGCTGCGCTGGAATTCGATGATTTTAAGGTATTATATTTATGTTTCTGACTCCATACTTGACCCAACAGTTTTCGAGTATTTACATCTGTAGTTCGCGTTGCACTATTCTTATCAGAATCCGATGTCAATTAGTTTCAGGCACATTTAACTTTTTGCCATTTGAGCGCCTCCCTGGAATAAGGGCTGCATTTTAGGCGCAGAAAAATTGAATAAACGCTGCGGCGCTCAATAGAGTGAGTACGGCACTAGCCTTTGAAACTAATATCAAATGGTTTATTGGTAGGGTGTTATGAAACGATTTTGCAAGGATATGACAGACGAGGAATGTTTGAGCCTTTGTTTGAAGTTTGATAGGGGAAAAAACTCTCGGTGAGAACCATGTAACTGGTTTTTTACTTTGCATGTAATTTCAATTTCTTTTAATCTTTTTAAATTCAATTTATTATCTTTTTTTTGTCACTGTGGACAGTTTTGATCGAGTGATCATTTTGAAATCATGTTTTCTTTTCTTTCTTTGAAGGGTTTGCTACCTTGAATTCCTGAAGACATTTCTTCCCACTATGCCTGTCAAGGTTGTCAAGGTTGACCAGCTCGGCCCAAGGGCACCGATTAACAGATATCTTACAAAGGTGAGTTGAAATTCCCAAGATAAGGCCGATTGGTAGGTGCTCGTATGAGGTTAGTGCACGTTGTACAGGTGCGTGTGATGAGGAAGACGTGCGAAAAATAATCGTAACTTCACGCGTGTTGCTTCAAATCACACGCTGCCAATCTGAGTGGGCTACGTGGGTTCTCTAGATACACGAGTCTCCTTATTGCTGCATATTACCCCATGTATCAGTTCTTAGAACTGAATGTAATACCGATGCAATATTTCGTTCTTGATGGTGCTCTCAATTCTCATTAGCAGTGCCATCAGACAATGTGTTTCTTTTGTGAGGAGAGGGTACAATTTTATCCCGTTGGGTATTCGAATTGCTGAGGGGCACTCACATGGGGTTTACTCAGCTGTTTTGGACCTCAAACTTTGCTGATATCTGAAAAATCGCGATTGTTATAAATGAATTCTGATTCCTTGAGAAGAACAAACCCATCGCCTTTCGATTTACCGATTGGACGATCTGCTCTGCGAAATCTCCTAGAAATATCTGCCACTGATCGTCACTGAGTTGCAAGGAAATGGTGACGAGATAGGTCTACATGTGACTAGCGTCCAGTAGGAGGATCCAGTATGTGTGTGGCGAAAGGAGAAAGAGAGTGAGTAAACTAAGTTCCATCGTCGTCCCTGGACTAAAATGAGAGTGGATGTCTGGGAGAATATCCATCTATTCTGTGGCTGGTGTCTTTTATGCCTTAATGTTTTCTTTTATTGTATGGTGCAATAACTGACCATTTTTTTCCATGCTATGTTTCTCCTTCTTCTACCTCTTGTAGGCGGCGTGGTTGGACAGGAAACGAGCACAAGAGGCGGTTGATGGAGTTGTTGATAAAATTCGGAACCAGGTGAGCAGTGTTGCATATGATAAGTCCCATGGATCATGTTCGTTTTCTAGTTCACGACACATAAGACCCAAAGAGCTTCGAAGGTAGCTGTTTTCAGGTGGTAATATTTTTAGCTTGAACTTTTAGGCAGAGGAAAGTAGTTTTGTCTGCTTGTAAGTCATAAGAATGAAAATATGTGAAATTATTTTCGAGTAAACTAAAGTTGACAAGGAGTCCTTCGGGTAAAGAGCACATTTCTGTCGAGCTTTTGAAGGGTGAAACAGCCCTCATTTAGAAGTGAGTTGTGTACCTATGTACATTTATTAAAGCTCCATCGTTAAGGCGGCATCATAAGCTAGTATTCTTAGGTGTTTTAGCTTTGTGTTACGGCTGCCTTATGTAAGCCATGTTCACCCTTCTCTATAATTCACAATGGGACATTTACCAGCTTAATTACTTCTGCAGATGATTTCAGACTGGAAGGGACTGAGAAGAGCCTTCAGGAAGATGGATTCGCTGGGCGATGGCTTCGTCTCCGTTACTGACTTTAAATCTGCCATGAACAGGTTTAACTTTTCGTTAAATGAAGAAGATTTCTTTCATGTTTTCTCTGTGTTTGATGAAAACATGGAGGGAAGGGTCTCGTATGTTGAATTTATGCGGCGTTCATTGAGCGAGTAGAAAAGGACTCTTCGTTAGAGTAGACATGACCGCAAGTGTGAACAGTTTTACTTGGAATTTCCTTGGTCTGTTTTGCTTTTCTCTTCTTGTTGTTGTTTTTGTTCTTGTTTTAACAGTTTTTGTTTCTATTTTTTTGTGTTATTTAGTTTTGTTTTTTTTTGTTTTTTTTTTTTAGGGAAGGAGGGGGGACTTTATTTCTGACTTGTATTTCATTGATCAGTTTCTTCGGTTTTTGACCCGCATTGAAAATGTCTCAAAATGATTTTTTGGGCGTGTGACTAGACCACAAGTGGAATGGTCTAGTGATCTGAGTGATTGTAGCACAACAAAGTAGTTGTAACTGAAATCAGGCGCGGAATGAAATGTAATCTATCAGTATCATAAACTAGACAATCGTGTCAGTCAAAAAAGGTTATTCGTTATCAGGCGCGGGATGAAATGTGATCTATCAGTATCATAAACTATACAATCGTGTCAGTCAAAAAAGTTATCCGTCGCCAAGTGCGGCAAACGCTTTGTATATACGTCGCACTTATTAATATTCTTCAAATCACTTACCCAGTTGCGCAAACTAACTGTCGCGCAAGATATTGCTCATTGTACCTAATTGTAGGAGAATAGTTCAGCGTTTAGTGTGAATAATCCAGTTCATTTTTTACTACAAGATGAAGCATTTGTGTGGGGTTGCAAAATAGGGAAGATGAATTTTAATGTTCGTCTAGATATGCCTACGCACTGTTAACTTTTCCCTCTTACTCCTTTGTACACTGGCCACGCAAGCTGGGCTGTGACATTTTTCATCGTTATTGTTCGTATTGTATATTTTATTCTACTAATTTATTTCCACGTTGTAATTATTGCATTAAACTTGCTCCTGACACCATAAGTTTAAAGTTGGTAGTTAGTTTCCTGTGTCTAATGGATCTGCTTCGTGTTGGTCAAGCATAGCATCTTACACTGATATAATTCTGGTCTTTTTCACGCATATTACGATTTTGGGAGATGTGGGCACTAGAACACGCAAATTTACCTCTTTAGAAAATCACTGTGCCTCAGTATTGCTTTGTTATTGGTAAACAGTTTCATGCCTGTGACCGAAGCATAGCCCGAGAGAAAAGAAAGTAACTCTTGCTGTTTAGTGGCGCATTTTGAGAGGTAGAGGGCACGGAATGCGTCTTCATCGAGTACTTGGTCGGTTGTTTTCGGCTGATTTCGCATTCCGGATCTTTGTTATTGTGTTGTGTTTTTTGTCTTTGATTTTGCAACAATAAAGGATTTGAAACTAAATAAAATTTTAGATAGTTTCCCTTGTTTTAAAGAAGGAACTACGGTCTTGTGTTCTCTTTCCGAAATTAGTGTCAAGCTTGTTACTTTATGGAATTACTTGAAATGAAATTTTAACGTAATTTTTATTTCATCTTTCCGGTGACTAACTAGTTGTATCAATTGCTAGTTCCTCAAATAAATAAGAAGGGAATTTCCCATGCAAACTAAACGGAAACTTAATCTGTGCTGATGGCGCTTTCATGTTCACAACTGTTTTCTTGCGTAAGTGAATTGGCTATTGTCCCTTAGAAGCCCCCAGAATCTCCGTTCTTTTGGAATTATCTAGTGGACAGTAGTGGCCGATTTCCGAGTTTGGATACTAGTAGCCGATTTGGGATTTTGGATACTAGTAGCCGATTTGGGATTTTGGACACTAGTGGTCGATTCAGGACACTAGAGGTCGATTTGGGATTTTGAACACCAGTGGCCGATATCCGATTTCGGACACTTGGCGCCGGGATTTCCGATTTATAACTTTAAAGGCCGATCTGAGACTTTGGACACTGGTGGCCGATTTTTGATTTGAAACACTTGTTGCCGAGTTTGAATTTTGCATACAAGTGGCCGATTTGGGATTTTGGACGCTAGTGGCCGATTTCCGATTTTGGACATTGATGGCGGATTTCCGATTTTCAGTTGGACACTGGTGGCCGATTTTTGATTTGAAACATTTGTTGCTGAGTTTGAATTGTGCCGACTAGTGGCCGATTTTGGATTTTGGACACTAGTGACCGATTTGGGATCTTGACACTTATGGCCGATTTTGGATTTGGACACTAGTGGATGCGGAATGTAGCAGCCAGTAGTCATATGCAGTCTGAAGTGCTTATTTATGTAATTATGTAACAGAAGTTTCATTAAAGTACTATTTGTGACGATGGCGAAGACTTGGACGAGGACATGGCAAAACAAAGGATCTATTGGACGGAAAAAAAGAAAAGACAGAAAAAAGTATCGTACATTTCTTAGATGTCATCTGCAAAACAACAACATGGAATCACCAAAATTTCAGTGGTTTAAAAATGGGAACCCGGTGGTAAATACATCGTGCAATTATTCGCAAAAAATCTACCTGAAAATATGGATTCATTTTTCGATCTACGTCTTCCTCGGCGTTGCTGTGCAAACACCTTAAAGTCTTCATTGAAAGAACAAGGAAACGCAAACAAAGGACACTGACGTCAAATACTCTTCCCCGATGACTAACATAATGCAAATCTCTGATGCTCACACTGTTTGCGTGACTACAAACTTATTAGCATATCTACGAGTAGGAATTTATTGATAGAGTTTTGAATAGCAAACTCGGCCTTCGATTGCTTCAGCTTCCTTTAAACCTTTCTTCTGAATCTACTAGTGGTAGAAAGGTCAGGGTCTGCAAAAACCAACGTGGAATCTCTCAAGGGTTAACCATTTGCCCAATGCGTCGCCTTACTTTATTTTACGCCATTATATAAACGGAGTGATTCAGGTTATTTACGACACCATAAGACAAATGTTACCTCGTGCCGGTTTGCGTATGTATCAACACCATGAAATTTTCTCGATAACTTCGTCTGGTTGTGTGAATTACAATCCATTGAAATGAAGGTGAGTTCAATTTCACTCTGGTCTACACTCTTTCAAACAAATTAAACCTGCTTGAAATTTGTAAATAATAGTTAAATTAGAAATAGAAATTACATTCGACCAAGTGAGATTTTATGGATGTTGAGCACCAAATATTCCTGACTTTCATTACTCTCCCGTGGAAGACTTGACTTTTCCTTGTATTTGATGCTACTCTTAACTTTGATATCAAGTATGTTCCCTAGTTTTTTTAAATTTTTTCTTTTTGAAATGCCATAATTTGAGTTAGAAAGGCGTCGACTTGAACACAGCATATTAATCATTAACCTCGTTCTTTGAATCGGAAATAGTGGGGAGACGGGGGTGACTAATTATAACGATTTCGAAAGTATTTTGCAAAGCTTCAAGTCAACGGCGAAGTCAGCAAGCGCTCTTCTAGCAACGTTCATCGTGTTCAACATATATCTGCTTTTAGCTTTGCCGGCAATCAGGAAAATTAAAAAAGAAAAAACAGTTAACTGCGATTACATTCGATGAGACCAAGGCCTATTTCGTAGTGACGCTCTGTAGCATAATTGTTCAAGGATCTCGAAAATGGAAGGATACCTATCTCATTTTTCCCATTAGATTTTACATCCCTAGAGTCTCAGTTAAAAAATTCGCTTAACTTTCCCTGTCATATTTTGTTTTATAAAATAATGAACTTAGTACGCATCGTGTGATTGATCAATTCAGTTTCCAATTAAGCGGATTCTTTTCAAGTTTCAGGTTATATAGCCCGGAAAAATATATGCTATTCCTTAAATAGATTTAAAATACTCGGCTAAAAGTTTCATGTCAAACCTAACCTTTTCCTAGCCTTTAATTTCTGTTTTGCAATTCAGTATTCTGTAAAAATTCCAACCGACCTACTTATAATTTTCTTTCGAAGGCAATCGAAATAAAACAACAACGAAAGTCCGCTCGAGTGTTCTTCAGCTCACCGTTTGGAGGACTGGAAGAGGAAAGAGAAGAATTAACGAAGAAATACTGGCCACAGTTGTCGTCCATGTGCAAGAGAGCCGGATACGAGTTTGTGCCTGTTGATATGAGATGGGGAATAACGTCCGAGATGTCATCCAATGCCGCCACCATTGAGATCTGCCTTCGTGAAATGGATCGGTCTGATATGATTGTGGGCTTCTTTGGTCAAGTAAGAAGAAATGCTTCGATAATATGTACAAGTCACAATTTGAGAAACTACAATTAGAATACATGCAGCTCCCTTCTCCCCCCCCCCCCCCCCCTTCCTTGACCAGAGGTGGCGAGCATTATGTTACTAGGTTTATACAGTACCTGGGTTGGGGGACACGAGGGGAGTAACCAAACCATTTTAAGCCTTGAGCCCTGAATTTGAGAATATGGTTATATTGATATTGGTCAACTGAATATAACAATTATTTTTTAAATCTGTTTACCAACTGCGAATGCATGCTCTGTAGCTCGTATAAAAGATTCCATCCATAGCGCTACCACACAATTAAAGGCAGATAACGTTTAAGCCTGAAGAATGATAATAGTTTTGAAGCCACTTTCAACTCAATGAAGTTAAGCAGGGGGGTAAGGGCCGATTAAATAGTCGTTCAGGCCCTACAACTAAGTGAAACATTCGTCGGTAATCGGGCAAAAAAGGCACATAATTCTTTATTGTTGGAGTGACAATTTTTTGATGAAGTATTTATCTGTTTTTAGCGTTACGGTTGGCATGGATTTGATAGTCTGTTGCAGAAAAGTTTCGATGTTGCAGCTGTTAAATATCCCTGGTTAAACGACTACCGCGAGCGAGCCGTCACCGAGTTAGAATTCTTACATGGCCACCTAAGAGACCCTGGGAAGAGGGCTGCTTGCTTCTTCTTCAGAGATAAGGTTGGTGTACATTTAGTAAAAAAAACATAGCGAAGATCAAATTTCAACACCTTCAGGTGAGCAGACTTGTTTACATGTGGCACTATTATCAATTTTTCTTGAATACTGAGAATATATTCTTGAATTATGGGAAATGCAGTGCATCGGATGAATTGTTGCTTTTTGTTGCAAATGAGAGAATTCGTTGTTACCCAAATAAACCAGTTCAGGTCCATAATGGTTAATATCAGGTTTGCTCGTTATCTACCGGGGCAGGTGCAACGTTAAATTCTTTTTTCATCGGCATAGATCTCAACGCTGAATCATCAAAACTTTTCTGGATAACTGAGTGCAAACTGGAATGTAAATATTTTGGTGTGCACCTGTGCGGTAGCTTCTCCATCCCTCCACTCATTCAAGGCATCTTTATGTAAATCAATATGACTAACAACATCACTGAAATTACAGTCTTACGATGACTTGAAGCTAAAGATAGCTGAAGAAGCTGGTGACGAAAGACAGGCGCGGAAGTTTCTTTCATCAACAGATGGGCCTAAGGCCGCGGAGTTCTTAGCGGATTTGAAGAGGAGAGTTCTTGAAACGAAAGACAAAGTAAATAATTTTCTTTCTCACAAAACTATGTTTCACTGGGTGGTACCGTGATTTGGAAATTCGCATTCATAGTAAACACTTTTCAACTCAAATTAAAATGACTTCCAATTGATCTCTCGTGACTGTTTCAGGTCATACTTTTTTAAGATATATTTTGAAAGGTTTTGGATTTAACAGGACTACCAGAAGCTGTTAGACTGATTTATTTTTACCTACATATGAGAAATGAGCGGGCGGATTCCCAATCTAGAAGTTTGAAAGCAAATCTTTGCCTTTGTGGGTCACGGTTTCACTTTCTTTCGATGAAAGCTCGATAAAAGTTGGATGAAAGAAGACAGACGAACATTCAGAAAAACTTGACGATATGAGAGGGGTCAGGCTGACTAGCTGTTTCAGACTAACCAATCTTGTTTGAGAAGTTATTCATCTGGTTGCTTCACCTTTATCGTTAATTCCCTTACATAGTGCTTAGCTGTCCATATGAACTACAAGAATCCACAAGAAGGAGCCAGGCTAATGTACGAGACAATAGAGAAGTTTCTGAAAGAAGTGATCCTTGTTCACTCCGCTCAAACGCTTTCTCCTTTGGAAGAGGAACGCCTTCAACATGACCTGTTTAGGGTCAGCAGACTTGCTATGGGTGGTGTGTTTGTGGGCGGGGAAGACTATTTGCAAAAGATTGATGAGCACGTAAATATACGAAGCCAAGAGGGGAGTCCTATGAAATATCTTGTTGTGACGGGGGATGGAGGTAAGACCGCAATAAATATTGGACATCCTCCATAGACTTATCCGAGAGACTACCCGAACCTACCCGAACGCACCTGAGAGATTACCTTTATCACTTTTACGAAGGTTATCTAAAAGTAGTATGTATCACCACATCCATACAAACTATCTACGCTTCATTATGAAGTTTTCACAATATTTGCGTTTTGCAGTTGTAAGATTTGTAAAGCTATTTTGATTCTCTATCAAGAACAAGAGATTTTGAGTTTTGAGTTTTCTTGAGTTTTTATAGATTTGTACAGTGTACAGGTAAGAGAACAATAGGACACATAGTCCCTTACTAGGTTCACCCACCTTAACCAACCCCAACCCACCCATCCCTCCCCAGGGGAGGACATCCATCACACAGTAATCGCGTACGTGGGGAATTAACGTCTCCTACCCCTAACCCTGCAGGAGACGGGATGTAGATTGTAAGAACACAAATACGTTAATTAAGAAGCAAGAAGAACACGACTAAATCACATCACAAGTGAATAATGATCAATGCCTATTTTCGTATGCGGTGGCCAAGGTACCAATATGGTGACTGCTGGCCGGAAACAGAAACTAGACAATATCGCGACTATAAAAAACAACATCGAGTTTTCGATAATGGTGACGATGAAGACAATTTGTGGATGACGAGGAGTGCGTCAGTATTATGTACTTTGGAGAACCAAAGGGAAAATTTTCATTTATTCTCGATATTTG
>NC_142519.1:18169741-18219741 GCF_964205215.1 Stylophora pistillata
GGGAGCCAGATGAAAAGTGAGGGGGTAACCTTACAATGGACTAGCATCCTATCGAAGGAGGGGGGGGGGGAGGGTAGTAATACTCCTGGTTGTCTCATGCCACAGGGATACCAGGATAAAGTCCGGCTAGGTGGGCCAGTTACCTTTACCGTTACTCAAGGCAGTGATACTGTCTCTCTTTTAAACAAACGATACCTTTGAAGCCTTTAGTATGCTTTTGAACAATCTTTCCCGGAAGATAATTGGATATTTTTATTTGTGCATTCAACTATCCCTATTCAATTTTTCCGCACGCTCTCTGATCACGTAATTAAAAAAAAAAAAAAAAAAAGTCTTTTTATAGGATTACACAATTACTGGTGAACCAGTAGTTTCCATTGTGGTGCTTGCAAACAAATGAAACAAATGGTCTAAATTGAACATAACATCATTAAGAACGTCATTAAGAACCCCAACCGGCCGGAGGCAAACCAGTTGGCTATTTACAAGCGTGGCCAAGGATCTGAACTCGGGGCTACCGTGAAACAAATCCAGTGGTCAGGGTGGGGGACTCGAACCCGGGAGCGGCGGATTACGAGTCCGACACTCTAACCACTCAGCCACACTGCCTCCGTTTTATACTTTGAGTGAAGTAACTGACTGCCGAACACTTACTGTTTCGTTAAATTTGTACCAGAGCATTTTTATATAACATTTCCTATATGAATCGTGTTAGTGGACCCTCGATATTCATGTCTTTTCTAAATTTTCTTTGTCTCAAGCTCCAGCGAATGGAAGACGTCCAGGTAGAAGTGGCGCCTGGCAGTTATGCAGTCTCCGCTGGTCGTTACGGTGCACCCAGGCAACACACTCACATTGTCCGTTTGGAACCTGGACAGACAGTCGATCTTGGGTTCTCGTTATAGTCCTAGAGTGGGTCACACGATGTACTTTATTGACTTTTTTATTCACAAGATTGTTACTACATTTTCGTACGCGATTTTGATAGCTCTTTTACAACTTACATGCATAAGTAAATGTACTCTTTAAATGCGGAGAAGATGGAATTACAAGGTAACATAGCGTAGGAAAAGATGGCCAAGGAAACTTCTAGTGTGAAAAGAGCTGTCTTCACGATAGTCCAAAACATAGAAATCGATTTTTAAAATTTATTTATAGCTAAAATTATGACAACGTAGTATATTGTAAGGAACAAAAAATGAACGCTCGTCTGCCTTGTACAAATAAGTATTCTTCTAAATAAGAGATATTATAGAGTAGACCTTAACTAAAGTATCGAAGAACCTGATGTGAAGTCATTTGCTGCCGAGATAACGTATCAAACAAGTCTAGGCTAGGATGATTAACTTTTGTCGACATTTGTTTGTTTGTTTGTTTGTTTTCGTTCCTTTCAATTTTACTAATAAGTGTTTGTCGGCCATCGTGGAAAGCACCGCCATTCTCCAAGCTTTGTAGGGTCTTCTTATTATTCTACCCGCTTTTCCCACTGAACCTGGACTTTTTTGCGTATGACCTAGCCATGGCTTTGGTATCAAAAAAATTATCCTTAAAAAACTCTTCCTAAATGGGCCGCCAATTTATTTTTATACCATAATCCCGTACATTTTGGTTCATAAAGCCGAAAGCTAGAGTTGTCAATGTTTTTCCATTTTCCCGTATCCCTCTCCGCAGTAAGATTGTATTGGTCCCTTCATTAACTCCTTGAAGTGAAGTCCTTTCAAGCACACAGTCTTTGATTTGTTACCCACCACGATTTGAAGATCTTTAAATATTTTTTTATTATGTAGTTATTTTTTTGCTTGTTTGTTTGTTTGTTTGAGTAGTTCATTTTATAGGTGCAATTAAGTGATGATTGAAAATAGTTTTTATTCAATAAACACAAATGACCGTCTACGATACTTCTGTATCTTTGAAAGGGGTCAGTTAGGCTTGACGTTTACGTCCCTCGTTTCGCCTACCCCCTTCCCTTAAAGAGAGATAGTGCCACAGAAATACCAAGTGAGCGGTAACCAGTTGTTTCGCCTAAGAGTCGTTTCGCAAACGAAGGTTCGCTAACGTCTTAGGTCGTTTCCTCAACACCTCATGTAGTTCGCCAACGTCTCTTAATGATTCCATCGGCAGAACTTGATTCACTTCTAATCGACCGAAACGTCGTAGGGGAATTGGGTCTTTTCGATACATATACATATGAGAGTCGATTCGATGCATCGACAAAGTCAATTAGATACACGTAGAAAGTCCATTTGATGCAACTCAAGTAATTTCGACACCAAACTGAAAAAAGGACAAACTTGGAAGGTTTTAATTTATCTACGGTAAGATAAACCAAAGTAGACCTACGAAGCGCCGAAACTGGGTGAATCTTACACTCACGCGACTCGCGTAACCCGATTCGGGAGCAAGAGTGACAACCTTTCCGACCTATGAGACGTGAGCGAAGTGACCTGAGACGTTGGCGAAACGACCTAAGACGTCAGCAAACCAACTGGTCGTTAGCAGACCGTCTCGTAGGCGAAACGAACAAAATTCAGTGATTGAGTTTAAAATCAGCCTACAGCTAATCACCTGATCATTATCATTTCTAGAAATTTAACGAAGAGCTGCTCCGATGGTTTTCGCTCGGAAAACTCATTTGAATTACAAATAATTTTGAAGCATTAATATTCATATTTGAGATCAGTCTTGCACGTGGAAAGACGATATGAGCTACAAGAAATAACACCGTCTTTTTCAGCTTCTTTGGAGCCAGGATATATTTCATTTCAATCCAAATACCTTAGATATTGTCCGTTCTGTTAGGGTGGGAGAGTGTTTCTTCGAGGTCGCCGAAGCGAGAGGTTTGAATTGGACGACGAAGATGCCGGGACGGATGGATGTCATTATGCCACGACTCTTTCAAGGTAAATGACCTGCGTATATACACATTTTGGTTAGAAATATAGTATTCGCGTCATTCGTAATCGCTGTAGTAAAATTAATTCTTATAGCAAACTTAAAAAGGAAGAGCATGTCACACATTTCAGTGTAAGACAAATCTTCTGTAGTTGTACCAGCCGCCATGACAGTTCTTGATGAACCACGTGACTTTTAGGATAACAGCGAGAAATGTGTACTTTACTGATAATGTATTGACCGCTTAAATACCCATTTATCTTTAATTCTTTACTTATTACTATTCTGTACCCAGTTTCTCTCACATTAGTATTTTAACGTTAAATCTGTTTAAACGCGTCTGTTATTTACATTTCTTCTAACCTCCGCCAGAAAAGAGAGAAAGTCGAGTGGTCTAAAATTTTTGGTTTAGAATTTGTTTTCTGAATCAATCATTCAATTTATTGGCATCATGACGAGGAATGAGGTTTTCATTACATCCGCGCCGGATGACAACACCAGCATGAATATCAGATCTTGTGATCTTAGTTGAAGATACTTGATTCTCACATTGGCTTTCTCCTCACTTCACCCGCGAGTATCAATTGTTTCAAGTGACTTGACAGAGATACCTGATAAAATACTTGGGGGTGGCATATTATGAACCAATATCCCAAATAAAGATGTTTAACATTCATTTATCTGACTGTATTAAACTGGTAGTTTTTATGGGCTCTATTAGGACGAGTTTTCCTTAAAAAAGTGTCTTCCTTCATTTGACACCCATTGTCAATATCAGATAAGGGGCTCAAACAATGCCTTTTACTTGAAGAGAGCACTTACCATAAGATGGGTGTGGGTTTATTCTTATGATATTTCTTGTTAGGACAGCTTCATAAGATGAAAAAATCTTGCAATCGAGTACTTTAAGGGAGGAAGAAGAAAAGAATGACATCCAGCAATAAGGTTAGCTATTTAGTTTTGTACCGATTTAGCTCAGCCAGGTTTGTAACATCTAAGCCTGGCCGTAACCAAGTTTTTGTAATCTGAAGTCAACCGAAGTCAAAAATTTCATAAGCTACAATCAAAACAGTAAAAGCATTTCTTCGATCTGTGACTTCCTCTAACTCTGACAGCTCTATCGTTTTGATGAGGTAATGCTACTTCTCTCTCGGTTCTCAATGGTATCAGAGAAACACTTAGGGCCGGCCGGTTATTCAAACATAGTTTAGCAAAAACTGCATCCTAAAAAATCCTCGATTTAGCTGGACCTTTTATCTGAACACTTCTCTTTGTGAACAATGTCAAGAAGGCTAAAAGCTGTTAAAAGACAAAATTGGCATCTAGCAACAATTTTCATTAAACATGTTTTTAAACTTATTAAAGTGTTGGGAAAATGAATGGAAATAATATTTTACTATAAGCCATCCAGTTAAAAGTTGTGATAAGCATGTTGATCATTTCGTATTCCTTTTGGTCGTGAGTCGACATGGAGACAGATATGTCTACGTAAATTGCGGTTTGTTTTTGAATATTGGAGTGGTTCTCGCGAAAAGCTGTTTCCATTGCGAAGAAAATAACTTAACCTGATCCCGTTCAGGAATTTCCTGGAAATTAACCTTCTTGTATTTTCAACCCCTTTGATATTCTCGTTTTTAGGATAACTCCATGTCCAATTCCCGATGAGGAAAATATTTCTTAAATTTTAATTTGGTGCGATCAACACCTCTGCACTGAATTTACACTGAATTTACACTGATTTAGGTAACTAACCCACGAACAGGACTTAGCTCTCTTAGACGTGGTACCTTGGGGTACACCCTTTCTTCTCCGAATTTTCTGTTTAGTCTGTTGTTATGTAACATTCTTCGAAGGCTTGTTATGTAACAGTCTTCGAAGGCTATCTCATCTGTAGTTATCTCTCTTAGTATAATTTTATTTCTTTTAATTGGTAATTTTTCCCGACCTTGACCATAAGAGTAAGAAATACATCCTTAGTATGCATGAACTGTCTCACGTAACTTTACGTGATTCACTAAGTGAGAAATGATGACGAAGCATGAAGATTGACAGGTTTGTAAGTTTCTCCCTTATAAGCCGGTCAGCAACATTCTCACTCAGATTAGAGGCTGAACTAGTTCCCAAGGTAGAACTGAGGTCGTGTAAGAAAGAATAATACAGAGGAATCAACCTTACCAAAGTGTTAGAAAAATCTTCTAACAAAGCTATCGGTAGAAAGACATTTATTTAATCAAATC
The DNA here is from genome assembly GCF_964205215.1 of Stylophora pistillata. Classification (NCBI taxonomy): domain Eukaryota; kingdom Metazoa; phylum Cnidaria; class Anthozoa; order Scleractinia; family Pocilloporidae; genus Stylophora; species Stylophora pistillata. Next base: position 18,174,871 of record NC_142519.1, read on the forward strand.
ACCCGTTTTATTAAGATAACCTGAGCCCCACTGATTACATGCGTAGAACCGTGGTTTGTGTTAGACCTCGTGTAAATAACCGGCCCTTACTGTCTCGCTAGATTACCATAGCAACGATATAGCCTGCCAAACACCTATCTAAAGCGTGATGGCTCTAGCGAGTCTTGTGATCCCAAGATTGATCCTCATTATTCATGCACAATAAAAAGTCCTTACCCTAATATAACTATCCACGTTTTCACGGTATAAATTTCACTCATCTCTTTTATCGGCACAGCGTCAGGCGTAGGATGAAGTTATCAATCAATCAAGAAATTCAAGAAAAGGAAAACAAGAAAACTTCCAAATCGGTGAGTTATTCTGTTTGCTTTTTTTTTTTTTAATTAGCTATCTGCGCTTGTCAGTCTGGCCTGCTGGTCTGTAATGAAAGCTTGAACAACCTGGATTTATCGCATGTACACACGCACATACTTGTCTGAAACGAATGTCTGAAATTCAAAACTAGTCAGACTTAAAAATTTAGGAAAACTTCAAACAAAAAATGAATTGTTTTTCTTTATTGTTTTATTTCTGGTGAATCTCTCTTTGATCAAGGTGATTTTCAGTCGTTTTCAGCTCAGCCACGTTGCAAGTTCAGTTGATTGTAAAACAATGGAGTTATAGAAAATATCTCATTTTTGTTGTGCAACTGATCGCCATGCTTTAAGCCTAATATTATTTTCAAATTAAGGTGATTCCCTTGTTTTGCACTGCACAACCTTTTCTGCGCATAACATTGCGACTTCCAAGATGGCGGCCGTTCTTCCCGCTAGCGTGAAAAAAGAGCTCTTTCAACAAGGCGTTTATTTGTTTTGATTTTCTCTAATTACAAGTCAATTAATTAAGTAGGCGTCGTATATATACACTAAGACTTTTGGCGGGAAAATTTGGACCAATTTGCACAGAGTTCCCCATGGCAACTTTTACGGCAAAAATTTTAACAAGTGTTCGTTTTAAATTTCCCGCCAAAAATAAATAAACAGCATTTCGTGCTTAATATTGAAGTAAACACCAATTTATACTCTCAGAAAAAATAAAACAATCTAGAAAATTCCGTTTCGTTTCTTTTAAAATCGATTCTGACTCAATTTTGTCTACCCTTAATTTTTTTTAACTTCAATTCTTTGCACGAGATGATGTGTAGAAGTTAAAACGAAAAAGCATCATGGCAAGTCATAGAAAGCCCAATCAGAAGAATTGAATATCCGTTTTAAACCTTAGCTTGCCATGATGCTTTTTTCGGAGAAAAAGATCCATCTATAAAGCCGACAGTTTTCGAATGTAACACAGAACATAGGTTGGAAAAATTTATCCAAACTTTAGGAGCAAAATGTTTGAATTTAAATTTAGCCGTGAAGGCTCAGGCAATACAAAATAAGGCTCCATGATTCTTAGACCAAATCCCCGGAAATAGTTTGTAGTGTTGGAACAATCTCTAAGAATTTGATTTTAGCTACAAGAGCCAAGACGAAAAGCAATTAAGCTCCACATTTGGTATGATTATATATACAGCAAACATTTGTAATTTTTTTTGTCAGTTTCATTGCGATTATAAGCTTAAATGTAAGACGAAACTACAGTTGTTTGGCAATATTTGTTTTTTCTGCTTTCTTGTGTTACACCCGAGTGACTACCCAGAGGATCTTCCCTCTACTTGGACTAAGGAGTAAATGAATTAACTAATTACTACTTTAAAACGAAATGCCTGGTCTGAAGAGCAAAACGTGATACCCTTTTCCAAGTACAACTTGATTTAAAAGGTTCAATGGATTACCTAAGATTTAGTCTTAAAGAGAATACTCATATGTGAACCAGCAAAACGTCAGCCATTGTGATATACTATTCAAAGAGGTACTAACTTTCAAACGCGAAGACACAATAAAACTCAATTTTAATGACTACTTTGCATTTTTGTTTCGCACTTCGGTGATAAAATAAACGAGCTTCTCTACACAAATATCAATATATTGAATTGGATGTGTACGTCCATATGTTTCAAATTTCTTAAATTTCCATGTTATTCTTCATCATAAAAGAAAACGAAACACAACTAACTTGATTCGGCAATCAATGAATAACTTTTTTGTGTAAATAGCATTCCTGATTTGCACGTTTGTCCATAAAAATACACATGCTTTATCAAAATTCCAAATGTTAAAAGAGTAAATGATTGGTGGTTTGTAATCAATCTCTAGAAACACGGGTAACAATGGTGAAAGGAACAAATGCTGGTGAACGAAGAAAAGAAGCTAATGAGATATCCATCAGTCGTTGACGTCCATCAGTCGTTGACGTCCACCAACATGGCAGCCATGACGTAACGTGTAAACCACCTTTAGCAAGGGTTTTTTCAATGTTCTTGTTCGTCTGAGAATAGTAATGATGAGACCATTATATTCCTTCAAAAAGATCTTAAGTACAAACCTATATTCCATTGTGTTTACAATTATTTGATAAAAGAAAACAATAGTGTGGGTTTATGCGGAGACCTTTCCCTGACGTTTGCCAATATTTGTCGTCATTGTCCTATCTTTGCATTGATTTTAAGACAGCCTAGAAATTATTTGTCAACTATTTGGGAAGTAATATAATTTTTCCTTCGTTATTTAAGTCAAATCGATTTTTCTCGAGATATGAAAACCTAACTTTCTTGTTAATTTACATTGGTCTATGTGACGCTAAATTTCGATTTGATCTGTTTCAAGTAAAGGTTCCCTGGCATTTCTATCGAATTCAGTAAATATACTCGAACTATTAAAAGCTACATTTTTCGTCAATTTATATTGGTCTACATAACCGTAAATTTGGATTTGATCCGTTTCAAGAAAAGTTCTGCGGCATTTCCGTCGAATGAAATCTACTCGAAATATTTAAACCAACAGTTTCTCCGTCACTTTAAACTGGTCTATGTAACATAAATTTCCTTTTAATCTGTTTCTAATAAAAAACCTCCGCGGCATTGCTATCAAACGAAATCTACTCGAAATATTAAAACTACTTTTCTCCATCAATTTATGCTGGTCAACACAGCAATGAATTTCGGTTTGATCGGTTTCTATGAAAAGGTTCTGCGGCATTTCTATTTAATAACATCTACTCGAAATAATAAAACCTATATTACTCCGTCAATTTATGCTGGTTTGTCCATAATAGTAAATTTCCAATAAAAGTTCTGCAGCATTCCATTAAATGAAATCTACTCGAAATATGAAAACCTACATTTCTTCGTCAATTTATTCTGGTGTGCATGGCGAGAAAATTCTGATTTTGATTTGTTTCTTGTAAAAGCTCTTCGTACGGCATTTTTATATTTTATCGCCTGAAATGTACTGGCGCACTATTGGAACGCATATTTCGCTTTTACCTATGCTGGCCTATTTAACAGCGATTTAATCAGTTTCTGGCAAAGCTCTTGACCAGGCATTTATTTTTCACTAATGTCTTCCTCAGTTGATTTCACTATTTGGTGGATTTAAGTTGTAAGATGGCACTATACTAGTTTTATCCGTGTTTTTTTGTTTTTGTTTTTGTTTTTGTTTTTTTTATTTGTGACCCAGACAAACTTTTTTTTTCATCAATGTAATCATCACGAGCCACAGGTAAACGGAAGTTCAAATATACGAAAAGGCTGGTTGCTATGGAGTGACGTCATAAACCGGATAAGTTTCCATCATCGCCTTGACAGCCTTTTTCGATAATTGCTCGCAGTAATCTGAGTAGTTGCTTGAATTTGTACAATCTCTGTTCCTGCTGGGTACAATGAAGCCTTTTGTTTATTAGGGGCTGGATCGGCCTATTGACATTTGGAGATTGGATTTCATATTAATATGCGTAAGCAAAAGCGGGAATGTTTAGTTTCCCGCGGTCGAGTGCAGTTATGGATCCACTTCGAAGGGTTGAATTGCTTCATTCTCCTCCAGATGAGTCAAGGGAATGGTTTATCTTAAATTTCAAGAAATGTGGCATAAGAGTCAGCAAGTTTTTTGAAGTAGCCTGTTGGTGGCACATTTTCCAAGCGTTTTGTACGGTCCAGCTTTTAAAAAATGGCGGAAGCTTGGATGACCGATATGTTCAGAACAACAAAGTGGCCATCGCCTCTCTATTTGGAGTTGTTTCTACCATCTTCCGGCAGAAATTCGAAGAAGGAGAAGTGGTGAGATATCTTTGGTTGATCGATAAAATAAATTCTTGATCCTGGATCAAGAAAAGCTTGGCAAACGTTACTTAGCATTTTCAAGCTAAGACGAACCGGGGTAAGTCATAACGTTTATATTTTTATTAAGATTGGAAAAAGTGAGTTTGCTCTCTTATGTTTTGTTGTGAATGCTGGTTTCACGGTGTATCAGAACTCATCTCTGCTTGGCAGGAAAATCACATAATTGGCTGAGTTTGATTTTACGCTGAGCCTCTAAGTCTTCTAGCTATGATCACTTTTTATGGCTACTTTAGGAGAAATTTCGGGTTTGTTTCCTTGATAGGGTCTTGACAGTATTATAATTTATTTCATTTCTATTTTTCTACGATAAAAGATTTAAATCGCCAGAGGGATGCCATTGAGAAAACTGGAATAGTAGTTAATGGAAGATGCTTTAAAGTTAAATTTCCAGGTTATTTGTGTGTGCCAATCTTGACTCTTTACATTTTTTTTATCTTATTATTTTTTATTTTTGCAATGTTTTTATGTTATATGTCTAGCTACGTGATAGTAATTATTGAATCCATTTTATGCTTGGCAGTGTTAGAAAATATCTGGGAAAGTATAACATTTGAGATCTTTGGTGTAGCTATTTTAACTTCAACTTCTTGTTATCTTCTTGTCTTTTTTCATGACAGTTACTCTTGATTACAAAACACTGATAATGCTGCTCAAGCAAAGAGCTGGTGATGCCAAAAAATATATCAATGAACTTTGCAAGCAAGGATTGGACACAGAGTGCTGTGTATTCTGCAAAGTTATTAAGGTAGGTTATACCTGCAATGCTAAATGACATGCATCATAGTGGAATTATACAATAACACAAAACATATTCAGCCTACTGGTATTTGTTATGCAATTTATTTATAATCAATTAGTGAGAGCTTCCTTGGCTTTCTTGACTTTACAGAAAGGCAGACGAAAGGTGTCCATAAAAGTGAACATATTTTATCTGTGGTGAACAGTGATTATATATCTACCATTAGTAGTGAACATTAAATGACTTTAGCTCAGTTAATTCATTATTGAGTGATACATGCAATTTATTTGTAGGAATGTGCCTCTCCTGATGTTCCTTTTGGGGAAGCCTTTGCTGAGTGTTTCCTAAAGAGCAAAGCAAATATTGGGGGGTAGGTACAACTCTGCATTTCTGCATTGACATGCATAAAAAGTTCCAGCTTGCAGTATGGTATTTCACTTTCTATTGGAATACATGTCTTTAAATCTCACTTGGGATACTTAGTTTGATGGACAGTTGGCATACTGCCGGCCGACAGTTGGCCGACAGACTTTTAGGGGAGCTGTTCTTCACTTTTACCCAGTTACCAGCAAAAATATGGTAAGCTTGGATTATAAAGGTGGAAACTTTATTCACTGTTTTTTTTTTCTGTCTGTTTCAGATGGAAGGGGTTAAGAGATGACTTGCTCTTTCTCCTTGAAGAGGAGCCATGTGATGTTAATTTATGTACTCTGCCTGCAGTGTATGACATTTTAATTTTTAAATTCTGTGCACCCATTGAAGTAAGGCATAGTCAACATTGTATCATTTAAAAAAATCTATTTTCTTGAAGTCTTATCCTGTAACAATATTATTTTGTTTAGTGTTGCCTGGTCACTTCTGAGATATATATTTATTTGTCATATTTCTAAGATTTATATGGCATTCGGCGTAATGCCTGAGAGCTTCTGGGATATAGCAAACTTAGTTTTTCATTCACTGTTAATAGAGGGAAATTATGTCTTTCCTTTCTGGTTCACCCAGGCTGAAGTCCTTCATTCAGAGTAATGCCTGAGCAATTCTGGGATATATAACATACCTAGCTTTTCATTCATGGTCAATATAGGGAAGTGTTGTCTATCCTTTCTGGTTCACACAGGCTGAAGTCCAGGCATTCAGAGTAATACCAGAGCACTTCTGGGATTTATAACATACTTAGCTTTTCATTCATGGTCAATATTGGGAAGTGTTGTCTATCCTTTCTGGTTCACCCAGGCTGAAGTCCTCGCATTCAGTGTAATGCCTGGGATATATAACATACATAGCTTTTCATTCATGGTCAATATAGGGAAGTGTTGTCTATCCTTTCTGGTTCACCCAGGCTGAAGTCCTGGCATTCAGTGTAATGCCTGAGCACTTCTGGGATATATAACATACTTAGCTTTTCATTCATGGTCAATATAGGGAAGTGTTGTCTATCCTTTCTGGTTGACCCAGGGTGAAGTCCTGGCATTCAGTGTAATGCCTGAGCGCTTCTGGGATATTCAACATACTTAGCTTTTCATTCATGGTCAATATAGGGAAGTGTTGTCTATCCTTTCTGGTTCACCCAGGCTGAAGTCCTGGCATTCAGAGTAATGCCTGAGCGCTTCTGGGATATACAACATACTTAGCTTTTCATTCATTGTCAATATAGGGAAGTGTTGTCTATCCTTTCTGGTTCCCCCAGGCTGAAGTCCTGGCATTCAGAGTAATGCCTGAGCACTTCTGGGATATATAACATACTGAACTTTTTATTCATGATCAATATAGGGAAGTGTTGTCTATCCTTTCTGGTTTACCCAGGCTGAAGTCCTGGCATTCAGAAAAATGCCTGAGTGCTTCTGGGATATACAACATACTTAGCTTTTCATTCATGGTCAATATAGGGAAGTGTTGTGTATCCTTTCTGGTCCACCCAGGCTGAAGTCCTGGCATTCAGTGTAATGCCTGAGCGCTTCTGGGATATATAACTTACATAGCTTTTCATTCATGGTCAATATAGGGAAGTGTTGTCTATCCTTTCTGGTCCACCCAGGCTGAAGTCCTGGCATTCAGTGTAATGCCTGAGTGCTTCTGGGATATACAACATGCATAGCTTTTCATTCATGGTCAATATAGGGAAGTGTTGTGTATCCTTTCTGGTCCACCCAGGCTGAAGTCCTGGCATTCAGTGTAATGCCTGAGCGCTTCTGGGATATATAACTTACATAGCTTTTCATTCATGGTCAATATAGGGAAGTGTTGTCTATCCTTTCTGGTTCACCCAGGCTGAAGTCCTGGCATTGACTGTAATGCCTGAGCACTTCTGGGATATATAACAAAGTTTCACATAGCTTTTCATTCCTGGTCAATATAGGGAAGTGTTGTCTATCCTTTCTGGTTCACCCAGGCTGAAGTCCTGGCATTCAGTGTAATGCCTGAGCACTTCTGGGATATACAACATACTGAGCTTTTTATTCATGGTCAATATAGGGAAGTGTTGTCTATCCTTTCTGGTTCACCCAGGCTGAAGTCCTGGCATTCAGAGTAATGCCTGAGCGCTTCTGGGATGTATAACATACTTAGGTTTTCATTCATTGTCAATATAGGGAAGTGTTGTCTATCCTTTCTGGTCCACCCAGGCTGAAGTCCTGGCATTGAGTGTAATGCCTGAGTGCTTCTGGGATATACAACATACATAGCTTTTCATTCGTGGTCAATATAGGGAAGTGTTGTGTATCCTTTCTGGTCCACCCAGGCTGAAGTCCTGGCATTCAGTGTAATGCCTGAGCGCTTCTGGGATATATAACTTACATAGCTTTTCATTCATGGTCAATATAGGGAAGTGTTGTCTATCCTTTCTGGTTCACCCAGGCTGAAGTCCTGGCATTGACTGTAATGCCTGAGCACTTCTGGGATATATAACAAAGTTTCACATAGCTTTTCATTCCTGGTCAATATAGGGAAGTGTTGTCTATCCTTTCTGGTTCACCCAGGCTGAAGTCCTGGCATTCAGTGTAATGCCTGAGCACTTCTGGGATATACAACATACTGAGCTTTTTATTCATGGTCAATATTGGGAAGTGTTGTCTATCCTTTCTGGTTCACCCAGGCTGAAGTCCTGGCATTCAGAGTAATGCCTGAGCGCTTCTGGGATATATAACATACTTAGGTTTTCATTCATTGTCAATATAGGGAAGTGTTGTCTATCCTTTCTGGTCCACCCATTTTGAAGTCCTGGCATTCAGTGTAATGCCTGAGCACTTCTGGGATATACAACATACTTAGCTTTTCATTCATGGTCAATATAGGGAAGTGTTGTGTATCCTTTCTGGTTCACCCAGGCTGAAGTCCTGGCATTCAGTGTAATGCCTGAGCGCTTCTGGGATATACAACATACTTTAAGTTTTTTCATTCATGGTCAATACGGGGAAGTGTTGTTTATCTTTTCTGGTTCACCCAGGCTGAATGGAAGTTCTGCTATTCACAGTAATCCCTTAGTGCTTCTGGGATACCTAACATTCTTATTTTCTTTGACATTCACAGGTTAATCAAGGGAAGTGTTGTCTCTCGGCCTTACTGGTTCACCCAGGCTGAAGTCCTGGCATTCAGTTTAATGCCTGAGCGCCTCTGAGATATTTGACTTACTTAGCTTTTCATTGATGGTTAATATAGGGAAGTATTGTCTATCCTTTCTGGTTCACCTAGGCTGAAGTCCTGGCATTCAGTGTAATGCCTGAGCGCTTCTGGGATATACAACATACTTTAAGTTTTTCATTCATGGTCAATGCGGGAAAGTGTTGTTTATCTTTTCTGGTTCACCCAGGCTGAACGGAAGTTCTGCTATTCACAGTAATCCCTTAGTGCTTCTGGGATACCTAACATTCTTATTTTCTTTGACATTCACAGGTTAATCTAGGGAAGTGTTGTCTATCGGCCTTACTGGTTCACCCAGGCTGAAGTCTTGGCATTCAGTTTAATGTCTGGGCGCCTCTGAGATATTTGACTTACTTAGCTTTTCATTGATGGTTAATATAGGGAAGTATTGTCTATCCTTTCTGGTTCACCCAGGCTGAAGTTCTGGCATTCAGAGTAATGCCTGAGGTTTTCTGGCATATATAATGTGAAGAAATTCTTGTGACGCAAACTTTTCTGTTATTTGAGCTCTTCACCTATATCTATAGCAGAGCGACAGGAATAAATAGTCGTTTGAGACAAAAATTTGGAAAACAGCTTCATTTACTGTTAAAAGTCGCCCTGCAAACCGCGACAGGAAGAGAACATCAAAACAAAAAATGCTGCCAAAAAAATTCAATAAATAACACAAGGCAAAACACTGCTGGTACATTTCTTTGCGAAGCTAGATCGTGAAACTCTGATGCGACGTTTTTGTAGGGCGTAAACACACGACGACGATTGATTTCCTGACAAACTGGGTAATATGAGATAATATAAAGTATGAAACAACACGAAGTAACGCGCACAGCCTCAAGTGATCGATATACCGTATTTCCTTGAATAAGTGCCCACCCCTTGGCCATTCAAACTTGTAACTCTGAATAAGCGCGACACCGGAACCCTTACTTTTTCAGCTTTCATAACATTTTAAACTTTTACTACCTTAGATGAATATGTTGGGAGAGATTCTTGCTTTAAGAGTTATATTACGCCGATGTATTATCTTTCCTTTTTATATGGCTGGCTTCGCAAGCGGTGCAAGATGCAGCGAATTCTGTGAGCTGATTGGCTATTAACCCTTGCTTATTTTTAGTTTTCTGCGGTGGCCAGCGTTGCAGCCATTTTGTCTTTGTGTAACCTGCAGGCAAGCTCTCGCTTGGCTCTTATCGCTTGGCTCAGGTTTGAGTTTTCCTGCTTGGTCAATAACGCATTACTGGATCTACCGCGCTCTATGTTAATTTCCAAACCACTCTAGCGCACAGCGCTTGACTCAGTATTTAAAGTTGGTTTTTCGGAAAAAGTCAACGTCCCACCCCTCTCAAGAAGCTTTTAGAATATAAAAATTCAAGGACTTTCTAAGGATTGGTTAAATTCATTGGGGGACTTGCCCTGAAATTAACAGACTTGCGAGACAGTACGAAGCCTGTTAAAGTTCAAGGGAGTTTAAACTTGTTCGTAACGTGTCATTAAACGAAAGTTGGTCTTTGTCTGTTTAAAAGCTTTGTCAGCTTGTTCAACATCTATCTTGATTTGAAAACAATTATTTTTACCCCCGGTCTCTGTTTATTCACGATTTTAATCATCGTTGCGGAGGAGGTAGCGCAAAGAGATTTTCAACACCAGTGCGTTAATCACATCGTACCTATAATGTCTGTAATCTCTCGCAACTATCTAGAGGATTCCGGCACCAATATAGGTCATATGAAGGCCAGTGACAAAGAATCTTATGAGTACTGCATGAATATCGTTTAAAAAAACTGGAACAGTGTGTAAACTATAAATGCGACATAAAATATCAGTGAGAAAAAGCCGCCATGTATTATGGACTCTGCGTTAAACAGCAAAAGAAATTATAGGTTGTAATACGCCGAGTTTATTCCCAATAACTGGTAACCGGATGCTCAAAAATTACAGCACCAAGCGTCAGCTGTCAAAGATTCCGAACACAGCGGAAAAAAAGTCGTCGTTTCTGGAATTTACTTTGTTTCCGATCCGAAAACAAAAATCTGGTAAAATTGATTAGAAAACAAAACACTCAGGCCGCCAGTTAAATGTCGTAGTAAATAAGCGTCGCAGCCTATGTCAGTATTAATGAAGTTAACTAAATCCGCAAGCATTGACTAAGAAATGTTTCTTCGACGTGACTGTAACTGCCGCAACACACTCCGGGCGAGCGCTTTGTCTTGTCACTATTTTTAAGCGCCGGCCATGTACACTTTTTTCGGATACGGCCTCTTTAATTACCTTTTCACGCCATAGGATGATGACATGATTGTGTAAAAGTTGACGCCTCTATCAGATTAGGAGCGAAATACGATCAAAAATTTTACCCAAGCAAGCCACTGGTATCCAGCAGAGAATGCGGACTAAAATTACGGATTCTCTGCTGGATACCTAGACTTTTTTTGGTTGCTAACGGCGTGAGGCTCGTTATGAAAAAAATCCATTTTTTATTCAGTTCACGCCGAAATGAAGTTTCAATTTAATCAATTTGTTTTTGGCAAAAAACTAACATAATAGCCTGATTAATCACAATCTAAAGGTGCGCGAGATACTACCGTAAAAATCAGATCAATTACAATCTGAAGATGCGCAGGATACTAACGCAAGAATCTGATCTATTACAATTTAAGTATGTGCAAGATAACGTAAGAGTCTGATCAATTACAAGGTAAAGATGCGAAAAATACTAACGTAATAATCTGATAAACTACAATCAAAAGATGCGCAAGATACTAACGTAACAATGTGATGAACAATAATCTAAAGATACATGATAATATCGTAAAATCATGATCAATTACGATCTAAATCTAAATTTTACAATGTAAAGATGTGCGAGATACTAAAGTAACAACCGGACCAATTACAATCTAAAGATGCGCAAGATACTAACGTAAAAATCTGGTCACACAGAATCTAAAGATGCGCAAGATACTAAGGTAAGAGTCTGATCAATTACAGTCTAAAGATGTGCAAGATACTAACGTACAAATCTCATCAACTATAATCTAAAGATGCACAAGACACAAATGTAATAATCTGATCAATTACAATCTAAAGATGTGCGACATACTAACGTAATAATCTTATCAATTGCAATCTAAAGATGCGCGAGATACTTTCGTAATAATCTTATCGGAAAGAGTTCCATATAACCCCATACATTAATTATGCATTCCATTTCATAAAGACCAAATATAAAGGTTTCTTTGCAACACTCTATGCATAATTAATGTATGGGGTTATATGGAACTCTTGCCAATCTTATCAATTACAATTTAAAGATGCGCGAGATACTAACGTAATACTCTGATTAATTACGATCTAAAGATGCGCCAGATAGTAATGTAAAAATCTAATCGATTAAAATCTAAAGATGTGCGAGATACTAACGAAAAAATCTGATCAAAAAAAAAAAAAACCCAAGATGCACGACAGATTCTAGCTTAGATATTCTGACGTTCGTATTGTAGGTATCTTAGTATTATAGTTCATTTTTGTTTTTTTTCATCTTTTCTGTGACCCAGTTTTTCAGGTAACGCACTTTAGCGTAAACTCCATACTTGTTAGGTAGTGCGCATCCGTGCCCCCAGCTGGTAGCCCCCTCGAGGTACCATTTACCACTGAATTCGCACACCATAGGTCCACCACTGTCACCTTGGCAAGCATCGATTCCTCCCATGTCAAGACCAGCGCAGATCATGGACTCATGAATGCTTTCTCCGTTGGCCTGCTGACATTGTGCGTGAGAAACGATCGGTACCGACGCTTCTTGGAGTTCATCTGGCTGTTCACCCCCGCTTTGCAACGTTCCCCATCCTGTAATGTAGCATTTCTTTCCCGGCACTAGGGACAGGTTTGCGTCAGGCAGGCATACGCGTCCTACACCCTTGTCGATCTTCGCACTTTCAGTCAGTTTAAGCAATGCGATGTCGTTCTGGAGATTATTAGGGTTGTAATTCTCGTGCGTAATTATTTTTTCCACTTGAATTTCTTGCCCGATGTCCGTAATTTTGTGAGCACCCATTCTACGGATAACAATCAAAACTGTATGCGTTAAACAAGACCTTGCATGAGCAGCACATGCATTTAGCCGGAGACTGACGATCGATGTCCAATATGCAGATTAACCCAACTAATAAGGAAAGCTGATAAAACTTTACCGCCCTTAATTCTATTTGATTTCTTACGGGTTCCTAATGTGAATTACCCCATGTTATGCTCACACGGTAGCTCTCTAGTATATCTCTAGCTCTCTAGTATACTTAAATCCAACGGACAAATGTACCTAATGGTCATCGTGTGACATTGATCAAATTTCACAGCTTCATAGTTTATCATATTCAAAAAGCTTCATATGCGCGCCAGAGGTGAAAGAGCTCTACTATCAGCAAAGGCATGCATCAACTTGCCACAAGCTATATTGTAGTGGCCCGTGAGTTTATTTAGCAACTACCACCAAATAATTTAGTAAGGTTTTTCTAAGAAACAAAGCATACAACTAAAGGATGCATTTACTGTGAGGGTTAACTGAAATGAAAGGACACACCCGAATAACCGCTGAAAAGTTTTGCATTCTTGGGTCGAATTTATTGCACATTTTGCACGGTTACTTGATGTTTTTTCTGAGATTGGTGGTGAACTTTTTACTTTACTTCCGGAACTTGGAATACCGTGATTTGGGGGCCTAAATCCATTCTAAGATGAGCTACCTTATAGTTGTCACTTTGAATTTCAAGCTCTCCACTATTCTGACCAATATATCAATAAGTTTTGTACAAAAAATCAGTCACCAACCTTACAACAACACGATCTTCTGAAGAACCGTACACACAGTGGGCGGCCGTCAACACCCAATGTTCGTCAATAAGAGATCCCCCACAGAACTGGCTTCCACCAGGGCTGGCTAACATAGCTTGCCACGGCCAACTGCCTTTTTTAGCTGTGCTACCGCTAACGATACGTGACATAGACGGTCTAGATCCGCAATCGCTGTCTATTAATTAAAAGAAAAATCTACATGATATCTAGTTATGATTTACTAAACGTTTCACCGTTAGGAAAAAAACAATAACAACGTCCTCGGAAAGCCATCGATATTTCCAAGAGGAAATGCTCTCGTGGATCGTACCTGATGATGATCCTCTTCTTCCTGGGGTTGGTAAGGGAGGGGTGGTTGGGGGTGTCGTCGGAACTGTTATCGGGGCTAAACGGAAAGAGATGTTTCTTTACTGAATTGGACAAATGACACTTAAAAAATATATGCTAGGTCTTTTTAATGAAGACTGATTCTGGTGCATACTTCACATATCTAACTGAAAAATTCCACCAGCAACAGTCAGAAATGAAGTCTGGGAACAGTAGATTAATTCCATTTCAATTCCATTGTCGGACTACAGGATAAAAGGGAAAATAGAAAATTGTAGCCATCGACTTTTTCGATCCCTCCTTTTGACCTTAACGCATTGATGACCACCTTACCATGCTCCTTTGTTCGTTGGAAAATAGAGAGAAAAAGGATACCCTTCATAAACAACCAGAATCCAACCATACGTCATCCTTCTTTACATTGTTACTTTTTCACAAATAAGATCCTGTTGTTTTTCAAACGTGTTTGCAGTTTATCTTTACCCCAAAGTCCGTCCCGGTCATAATTATCCGTGAAACTGCACCAGTCTCTATCCCAGCCATAACTAGTACATTGATTAAACCGACAACCACCGTAAAGAAACGGGAAGTGGCAGCAATCCCCATCCTCACTTACACGACTGCGATCTACATTGCAAAAGATAAGAGTAAGGCAACACAAAAGAAAATAAAAAAAAAACGCCCTTCCCCCCTCCTCCACCCCCCCCCCCTTCTGCCGCTTAAAAAAAAAAAAAAAAAAAAAAAACAAGAAAAAAGAAAACGCAACAGTGCGATTCCTACGAAGGGTAAGAACGAAAAAACCCTCAGAAATTTCGTTTCTTTCCTTCTTTCCCTTGGAATCCGAGAAATTTAAGAGTGTGTCTCTGTAAAAGCGGTCCGGTCAATTTTACTTGAGACACAGATTTCCCTCATTTCTTGTGGGTTGTAAGACATTCATGTGCCTGTACTAAAACCACAATCCGTTTGATCGGATCTCTTTATTTTTCAAAGTTTTAAGGAAAAGAAATTTCACTCGAGCGAAGGCCTGTCGTGACACTTTTCAAGACTTTAATTTGAGACTACGGTTAAAAACCGCATGTCAAGAATTGACCCGGCAAATGTCCACATAAAGACAGATAAGTGGAGAAAAGTTTACAAAGCTGATTCCTTTTTCTTTTGTCCCCACTCAGAACAAGTAAACACGCCTATGGGGGTTCCAGTCTGGTCTGAAAATGAAAAAGAAGAAGGTGATCACTGCAAAATGAAGCATTAGGGTTCTTATTTATAGCGTATTGTTTATGGTATATCTGTGATCTTTGCCCCGCCTTGACGAGACATCCCTTGATTTTACCATACCGCTTTCTTTTGTTGTTGTTGTTATAGATGAGTTGGATGAGGAAGTACGTCTCACTCAAGAGGGGGGAGAACAAGAGTGGGCAATCAACTCAAAGAGGAAATGGCAATGCCAAAAATCTAAATATCACAGAATATTTAAACTTAAAAACAGTTTGGTTTAAATATCAAGAAATTAATGTTAGAAGTAGCAGCCAGTTATTGTTAGAGTTTTATCAAGTCCATTACATTATTAAATTCCGAGTTACTTTGTTTTGAGAGAAGGAAATTGAGGAGCTGTAATATACTTATCATCATGGCAGGACCACATAGTAAAATTTGTTTATAGATACTTTTGGAGGAGAGGGGGAAGACTTGTGACAAGCTGGCTGACATATACATGAACTTTACCAAATGGGTTAAGTGCTCAGTATTTCAATCAGTTATGGCTCAAATTAAACTTTGCTTTAGCTTCAAGTTTAATCCTCTGTGTTTGCCTTTCTCTGTGTTTATTTTGCAAGTTATGTTACACAAAAGAACACAAAATTAATAATTAATGCTTTTGAATATTAGGAGCCTGGCATAAGCAAGAAATCAAAGTTAACTTGGGTAATATAGTTAATTTGATCTTCCAATGTTCTTTAATTTTAACCACTAATAAAATTTGCCATTTAAATTTATCCCCTCCATTGTTTTGGATGTTGTATGCAAAAAAACACAAACAATCAAACAAAAAACATTCAGCAACAACTGTCCTATACTGTGGTACATAATTTATCACAAAATACATGGTATATTATGATTTGATTTACCAATGTGGCAAAGGCCTTTCACTGTCTATCCATAAATTAAAAGGGGAAATAATTTGTAAAATGTAAGGTATTCTACATCTTGACTGTATAATTAATCATCCATGTGAAATAGGTTACTTGAAATCAATGTGAAAGATTTGTAAGATATTCAGACCCCTGATAACAATTACTGATGTGCTGATTTGTAGTATTTAAAGGTAATGATTTTAGAGGAAGTAGAGGAAGAAACTTCTGGATATGGAATTTTGTTGCAAACATCTGTTAAATCAGTTAAAAACTCTCTCTTATCATATTTCAAGAGTACATGATTGCCACATCAAAACCTTTTGTATTCTACATTGAACACCATGTGATGATTATGGTTTCAATAATAAAAGCTGCTGACTTAAGAACTTTGCAAATATATCTATGTACAAAGAAATAAATTGTGGTTATTTACTCCAGTAGCAGGTCAAACCATTCCTCTCTAATGGAAGTAACAGAAACTGTCATGATGGTTTTGGTGGATGGAGAGAGAAACATCCACCAAAACCACTTTAATCTAATTTCATGTCTTATGATTTCATTATGAACGTTTGGTCAGCAATTGCGCATTATAAGAAATAATTAGCCAGAACGTAAACTGCTAATATTTTGTGGAATGTAATTCTTTTGCTTCCTTGAAGGTCTAACATTGGCCATAGATAAAATTCAAAAAGTACTGTTGTTGGTTTTGATCACTGTTTTGGTGGATGTCCACGCTTGACATCCACCAAAACTACCAAATGCCTTGGCACCTTTTAAATATCGGAAGCATCGGCCTAAAATTGCGCGAAACATTTTATAATACTACCATCAAACAATAAATTAGTACTTACCATTTCTCGGGTGTAAAGTTTTGACGCAATTTTCCAAAGAAATATTCCACTCAAGTCATCGGGATGAATCGGCGTGTTTTCATAGCTTCATAACTATGTACAAGTATAATACGTCATGAGGTGTCCATCATTCCATCTCAGTCCCTCTCGACCGAGGTGGTTTTGGTGGATCGAATCTAATGCTGACCACATGGCAAACGCTTCGTGATCGCCGTTCTTGTCGATCAGAAAGTAAAAAAACCAGGCTGATATTGCCTCGAAGATGATGCAGTTGTGTTGTGTGATTCGTACTTCACATTTGAGTCGAAGCTTGGGTGACACAGGTTATTTCTTACGGTGGAATCGACGAGGGGAAGAAATGGTCGCTTGGAAATGTAGGAATGGTAAGTTTAACAAACAATTGCAAATTTTACCGCTTGAATTGAAAGAAAAGTTCATTTGAATTACTTCCGTATGTATTTCAGACGGTTTCTACCTGCTCGGTTTATATCTTTCACACTTCATGCATGTTGACAAGTCCTTCAAAATGGCGGCCAAATTCGGAGATTGCCAAAACTCAGGTAAGTTCGTGGAGTTATAAAGTCACGACAGTCTGTGTCTCAAGCAAAATCGACCGGACCGCTTTTACAGAGACACTCTCGTAACTGTTAACGTATGAGATAACAGAATGATGTAAGTTGAAGTTTGTCCACGTAAACAATTTCGTTATTCCATTCAGTTATACTCAATAAATGTTACAATGAAACTTCCTTTCGCGAGAGAAAAAAATAAGTTCTAAGTAAGTTTTAAGAGTATACAAACCATTTGCCGCAGAGAATGCAAAAGACGTAAGCAATAAGATTGCTGAGATCATCTTGGTTACATGGGTTTATGCGAGTAAGTACCATTGAGAATATTGACAGCTTTTATAGTTTTCACGGAAAGAGTACCATATAACCCCATTCATTAATTATGCATTCAATTTCATTAATTATGTAGGCACCCCATCGTTTTTAAGACAATGACTTATTCCCACGGGTTTAGCAGATATACATTACTAATAAGTAGTTACTACTTCAATAAAAGAGAAATTGATTGAAAGCGGCTTTTTCGTCTCCATTCCTTTCTTACGTTCTTCTCCCTTCTCCCCTTCGTTCCTAACTTCTCCTCAGTTTTTTTTTTTTTTCTTTCCTTTTTACCTTCTTGGCAGTTCTGCTGAGCCTTGAACCATCGCTCCTCAGACAACGCGTTATTATCAGACAATTATCAAACCATAGCCTTACCACTATACTACGCAAACCAGTTAGGAGTTTCTCTCCAAAAGCTACATTTTCTTTTACCTTTCAGTAAAAAAATTTTCATAACAATATGTGCATTGATATAATGCACCAAAGGTCCCCTTTGCACTAAAGAATGCATTTCTTCTTCTCTACGATTGGCCAAATACCACATAGAAAACAAAATTTATTCATACCTCTTTCTAATAACATCAACGAAAGAAGAAGATAGAAGGAAGAAGAAGAACAACAACAACTCGGAGATGGGGAGACTGAATTTTATTCGACTTTCTCGAATATTATCGGATCACGACCGGTGCATACAGTGGTGTAAGGATCACAACCTGCTTGTGATGTCGGTAAAATGTCCTCGAGCGGGGCGCAGCATTGAACTTAGCTGGACGCGACGTGCTTCATCGCGAGACGGGTACGAGTGGCGATGTTCAAAAGAGGGTTGCGATGGAATGGCTTCAATGCGCCGGAATTCACCGGTGCGCACACACAGGGTATCGAAAATACATGGTGGGGAATCAAGCGAGGTTTGCCCCAAGCAGGAACATCCAAAGGACTTTTCGATGGCTACCTACAAGAATATATGTGGCGTCAGCACTACGGAAACGATCCCTTTGGAAACATTATCGAACGTATCGCCCAACTTTGTGAAGTCCAGAAAGACTAGATACAAAGGTTTCTTTGCATCGCTGTATGCACCGGCCTTCACGAACAATTTTCATCACTAGGACACGAAAGGATAATGAAAGAATCAACCAAAATCACAAGAACAGGTAAGACACAACATTTATTTAAACTTTGCATTGAGAAACTTCAAAGCCTGACCGTAGACTTAACGTTATTTTCCGGCCAATTTTACGCTTTTAAAGCGAAACTGAACATTCAGTTATATTTCAAAATTAAAAACCTCTGGAAAACTACTTGAGTTTTCTGTTTTGCAAAGCCAAAACGCGCCAAATTTACCCTGTTTCAAAAAAGACTTAGAAAAAAAATCCAAATTTTCAAAACAAAGACTACTAGTCTCTGCGGAGTTCTATTGTTATCGCTATTGTTTTAATTGAACAAAGACTGAATGCATAATTAATGTATAGGGTTATATGGTACTCTTGCCGTTTTCACTCCCAAGGTAATGGACTGTCACTGTGTTTAATGAGTTTGCCGACATTTTCTATCCATGTGTAGCTACATGGTGGAAATATGTAAGTTCCTTGAAAATTCGCTGAAATTTGTATTTATCCTGTGGCACATTCATTTATTGTACAGCAATATTAACAAAGCCGTGGAAGGTTCACATTAAAATCTGTGATAAAAATCGAAGTCGAGTGAAACTACTCATTTCCTATCTAGCAATTTCTAGTTAAGAGTAAAATTACTAGGAGTTTTTCCGAGGCAAAACAAGATTTGATTGGGTGATGTCGTGGGCGTCACATGTGTCACAGCCACCTGTCATTGTGACAGGTGGCTGTGACACAAGTGAGCAATCCTTGCTCACTGAGAATATGAAATTTGCATAATTTTACATATCGTGAGTCAGACAATTATCCGTCACTCATTCGCGAAAATAGTCAATTTCCCGTACAGATTTGGACAGTTAAAAATACGTTAAACTCCCATATTCTGAGTAAATTTTTCCAAAAATACGCAGAAAGAAAAAGTGTTTTTGTTTTTTTCCGAGAACTTCAATTGTTGTTGTGAATTGTGCTTACAGCAGTCATGCTGAGTTCACAACTGTATATGGAATGATTTAAAAACCGCAAGAACACAAGCACAAATCTGTGGGCATTCCAGTTCTTCAGAGTCAATACACGTATCGCTTGATATTTTAACCCGATGCTGATATGGCTATTAATATTCTTGTCTTACAGCTGAACCGGTATGGCACTACGCGCCTGGTGAAAATGGAAACCATTATCTAGGCAGGTATGTAAAGGGTGTTCACTAAAATTGTAGTACAGAAATAACTTATGACCTGTTGTCAATATAATCTATCTTTCACATATTACGGCTGTGCTGGTGACATTTTTGTGACAGCTCGGTCGAAATGTGCTGTTTGAAAAATAAATTGTTCTTTCTAATCACTTCCTTAGATGAGTAGCACGGTCACGCCACCATTACAAGGTCCGAAAATTATATTTACCCATATCTTCGCGAAAAATGTATGAACGCCCCTCAAACTTTACAGATAAACTGAGTAATAGTTCTTGTTTGATATGAAATCAATAACAAAATTCAAGCGATAAGTTTAGAACACGAATTAAAGTCAATTGTTTACAAAAAGCACGACATTTTGAGTGTAACGCGTAACATCGAATTTGCATACCAAGAGTAAAAACGTAATTTTTGTCCCTCAAAACGAATAAAAGCTTAAAATTTTATCATGCCTAATTATTGTATATAATACAAATAGACTTTTCACAAAATTTCATTGCTCTGTGCTTTTTATTGAGGCAGTAATAAGTACAAACTACAATATAAGTTCTTGTGTGTTGTCCTGTAACGCTGGATTATAAACAGACTTCACAGTTTACAGAATTCAGGCTTTTGGCGACCAGATTAACCTAAAAACAATAATAATTACATCTGAGAAAAGTTCATTCATTTTGCTTTAAGGCTCTGTGCAAGATAATAGCAAATCATGAAATGCTGGGAAAAATAAAGCGATTTTGCATATCGGAAACAAATTTGTAACGAGTTTTGATTGCATAAATTCAACCATTACTTACCTATTTCGAAGCCGATAAATCAGCGTAGAGTAGTCCATAACCATATAGAGAACGACCAAATCAAAGTTCATTCTATCAGACTTCTAGATTCGTAAGAATTTACGAGCTTATATGAATTTTCGCCGAAGAAATGGTACAAAGAATGAATCGAAACATATTTTCTGCCTAATGTGTTGTTTATAGACGCTTTGCGATCATATTACATATTCAATTCGGACCAGAAACACTACAAGCCGCTCTCAAAATCGACCCAAATCATGGTCACAACGTACAAGAAACGACGAAGGGCAGCCTGTGCAGCCTTGCCTGATATGTTTGGGGGGGGGGGGGGGATACGGATATTTTCAGGGTTTAAACAATAAAAGCACGTGGTATATTTAGCCGCGTGTCGACTAGCGTTACACTCGATTTCTCAATCACAATAATAGCAGCGTGCTTCAAAAATTAATCAAGCGATTCCGACAAATTATGGAAACAAAACCCCAATCAAGTGCTGAAAAGATGAAAAGATGGAGAGAACAAAAGGCTGAGAGAAAGAAAGCTACTGATAAAAGATACTACGAGAAAAAACGCCAACAGAAAATAGCCAAGGTGCGTGACAGCCGAGGTCAGAAAACTCACCGGCCGAACACTAGGGCACAAAACCTGAAAGCTGTTACGAAGGAACGAAAAAGGGAAGAAACATCAGCAGAAGAAGAAAGAAGACAAAAAATCAGAGAGCAAACTCGAAAAAGAGTACAAAATTTACGTGAAAAACGGCGAGCTGAATTGAGAGAAGCACATGAAGAGCATGCTACAAATGCCGCGGAGTATACGTGTTCAACCCCGCCTTCTAGTTCCGCTTTCCAAAACAGGATGGCAAAAGCCCGCGCCCTAAAGAAAACAACTCAAGTTCTGCCAAAAACACCACAGAAGAAAGCAGAACTTGTAGAAACAATATCCTCAAGTCCGCGCACTAAAAAGATTTTAGAAAAAAAAGGATTCATCAAAACACCAGAAGAAGCCAAGGAGACGACGGCATTACGCGCCCTTGCAGCAGATATCACCGAAGGTGTTCAGCAACTAAAGAAGAGTGGCTCAAAAGACAACAGAGCCGCTTATAGTACCTTTAAAAGTCTTGCATTTGGAGAAAATGTATCCAAATGTCGAGCAAAAAAATCGCTCTCAAAGCTTGTGAAAGTTGGCCAAAAAAGTGTGCGCAATGCTGTGAAGGAAAGGGCAAAAATATTGGCTGGGGAGAGAAAGAGTTGGCTATATACAAAAAGACGAGTCCGGCGTGATGCCCTTTCGGAAGAAGATGGGAAGAAAATTTTTAGCTACTGGACGTACACAGCTAGTCGACCAACTGGAGACAAGAAAGATCTTGCTAAGCAACGTATTGGGAAGCAGGAATATGTCCATCACGCCAAACATGTTTTGGAAAAAACACAGACTGAGGCATTTCTTGAGTTCCAGGAGTTGCATCCAGAAGTCAAAGTAAAGCAGAGGAAATTTGAAAGTCTTAAGCCATTTTTTGTAAGACAAGCAAAGGAGAGGGATAGAAGATCATGCCTTTGCAGAAAGCATGTAGAAACACAAATTGCCATGGTATATGCGGCCACTGTGCGCCATATTTGTGGAGACCTTCCTGTGAAGCGGAGAGCCCGGAAACCTGTATATAAGCTTCCTTTATTGGAAAATGAAGAAATAATTGCTTCACTTTAAGCAAAAATAACCTTAATTCAACTGTTTTCTAGTACACAATTAAGTTTATCATGATTTCACAACAAAATATTGAATTGCAATGATTTTGACACGCCCGCAATGCATTATGGGTAAACCAGAAAATCGCAATAAATACTTAAATAGAAAAAACCAGGAAAGATTTATTACTCGACGTTTCGGGGTCATCGTGACTCCATTATCAAGAGACTAGTTTAAAAACATGCAAATAAGGAAAGGTACAAGAATAGCATAAATTAGACTGAACGGCTTAAATAAACACCTTGGCGCGGATGGAATCCGTTTGCACGTTCAGTGTTGGCTTACGCATGCGAATATACAACATTTCATTAACAAGGCAATCAAATTTGCCGTTACATTTCGTGATGACGTTGAATTGCTCGATCAAGCGTTCAGGCATTTCACTATTGTGCTGGAGGTGGTAGTGTTTGTAGATAGAAGATGATTTCCTTGTGTGCCCTTCTACGCGCTCGTGTAAGTGACCACGAGTATAGCCCACATACCCTGCATCACACAGGTTACATTTAAATTCATAAACGACACATTGTTGGTTAACAATAGGGGGCTTAATTTCGTGTTGCTTAAGCTGTTGATCGAGCTTAGGGCTAACGAACACTGGTTGGACAGTCACGCTTAACTTCGAGCTTAGACTGTTCAGTTGTTGTTTAACATGATTAGCTGACGACTGGTCCTTGAAGGGTAACACTAATCTCACAGTCTCCGATGGTACGTCTGGTGATGGACAGGGTTCTGCAGATGAAATCCTTCTCTCAACGAACCGCTTGATTGTAGTTTCAACCAGTGGCTTTGGGTATTTCAAGTTATGAAAAACCCCTCTAAGGCGGTCACATTCCTCGGAGAAGAAAGACCAGTTAGAAGATAATCGATAAGCGCGATCCACCATGGTGTTAACTAGGCTGCGCTTGTACTTAATGTCAACATGACTCTGGAAATGCAGAAGGAGACCCGTGTTGGTCTACATCAAAAGAACCAACACGGGTCTCCTTCTGCATTTCCAGAGTCATGTTGACATTAAGTACAAGCGCAGCCTAGTTAACACCATGGTGGATCGCGCTTATCGATTATCTTCTAACTGGTCTTTCTTCTCCGAGGAATGTGACCGCCTTAGAGGGGTTTTTCATAACTTGAAATACCCAAAGCCACTGGTTGAAACTACAATCAAGCGGTTCGTTGAGAGAAGGATTTCATCTGCAGAACCCTGTCCATCACCAGACGTACCATCGGAGACTGTGAGATTAGTGTTACCCTTCAAGGACCAGTCGTCAGCTAATCATGTTAAACAACAACTGAACAGTCTAAGCTCGAAGTTAAGCGTGACTGTCCAACCAGTGTTCGTTAGCCCTAAGCTCGATCAACAGCTTAAGCAACACGAAATTAAGCCCCCTATTGTTAACCAACAATGTGTCGTTTATGAATTTAAATGTAACCTGTGTGATGCAGGGTATGTGGGCTATACTCGTGGTCACTTACACGAGCGCGTAGAAGGGCACACAAGGAAATCATCTTCTATCTACAAACACTACCACCTCCAGCACAATAGTGAAATGCCTGAACGCTTGATCGAGCAATTCAACGTCATCACGAAATGTAACGGCAAATTTGATTGCCTTGTTAATGAAATGTTGTATATTCGCATGCGTAAGCCAACACTGAACGTGCAAACGGATTCCATCCGCGCCAAGGTGTTTATTTAAGCCGTTCAGTCTAATTTATGCTATTCTTGTACCTTTCCTTATTTGCATGTTTTTAAACTAGTCTCTTGATAATGGAGTCACGATGACCCCGAAACGTCGAGTAATAAATCTTTCCTGGTTTTTTCTATGCCTTTGCTTTAGCAAATCCCTGCTGATCAAATACTTAAATAATGTAAATAATATCAATTTTGGAAATAATATGTGCAATGTACATAGATACACACTATTTCATTGAGTAATAGATGAGATATAAAGACAATGATATTTTTTGGCTGTGTTACACTAAATGGACAGGTGATTGTGCTACTCATCTTAGCATTTGTATATGATTTGCCATTTGAGAAAGAGCAAATGCAAATAAACAGACTACGGCACAAAGAGGTGAAAAAAAGAAAAAAAGAGTTTCGAAAAAAGTTGGCCGAATGAAATGATCCAGCAGAAGATCTTTGGCTGATTAAAGTAAAAAACTGTTTTTTTTTTTTTAAATAGAAGTTAAATATTTCTTTACCATTCCTTTGCCTTAGGTATAATGACAATCAACGCGCCCAAGACTCCATTAACCTAACTCTATTCCACTGGGGAATTCACGGATGGATCGTGTACGTTGTAGTTGGCCGTCTTCTTGCCTTTGTGGGTTACAGACAAGGGCTTCCCATGACTATGCGCTCCTGCATGTACCCCCTCATCGGTGACAAGATTTATGGATGTATGGGAGACGCCATTGACATAATTTCAGTGGTCTGTACCATGTTTGGCGTGTGTACGAGCTTGGGACTGGGCGTTATGTAACTCAATGCTGGTGTCCACCGCCTGAAAAGTACAAGAGAGGTCAGCACCATGAATCAAATTATTATTATCTGGTGCGTAACGGCTTGTGCTACCTTCTCGGTCATCAGTGGACTGAAAATGGGTATTCGACGCCTAAGGAGGCTTGTTTTGCCTTAGGCGTATTTATCATGATGCTCGTGTTCTTCTTCGACGCTCCCTGGCGCACACTGAACTTGCTCGTTCAGAGCACTGGTTATTACATGCAAACAATCGTTCAACTTGGCTTCCACACTGACGCCTTTGCTCAACTTGGAAATGCACCTGACGGCAAAGAGGCCCCTGAGTGGATGGACTCATGGACTATTTTCTACTGGGGATGGTGGATTGCCTGGTCACCCTTCGTTGGAATGTTCATTGCAAAGATTTCCAGAGGAAGAACCATAAGACAGTTTATCAACGCAACACTCACCGCACCTGTGACCTTTTCAATCTTGTGGTTCAGCGTTTTTGGAGGAGCAGGACTTAAAATGGAGCGAAATGCTGCTCTTGCCAATATTACATGTAACTCAACTTTGGGCGGAAAATACGCTGTCGAGTAAATGGACGGTTTGTTCCGTCTGTCTTGTCGTGATAAGACTGACATGTGGTTCGACGTGATGAACCAATATGAAGACATGGGAAGTTTTCTTTCTGTGCTCTCCTTGATCGGCATTGTCCTTTACTTCGTTACAAGCTCTGACAGTGGTTCACTTGTTATAGACTGCCTTTCAGCCAATGGTGACCCAAAGCCTCCGGTCCTACAACGGGTCTTCTGGGCTCAGACAGAAGGTGCCACAGCCACTGCTCTTCTTTACGCAGGAGGCGACAAAGCGCTGACTGCCTTGCAGACAGTTTCCATTGCGTGTGGAGTTCCATACACAATCATGCTCTGTTTCATGTGTGGCTCTATGGCGGGCGGTCAAAGTGGAAGCTGGAGACTTGGATCCTAACGGTCCACACTTCACCACTGGGCTTCTGGATGTATTAAGTACCCCAAACTTTGAGAGCGTATCCAAAGTATGCATCAGCATCTTTGCTCCCTGGTACTCCATGAGAATTGCAGCTGGAATGATAGAGAAACGAAACGGTAGAATGTGGACCCATATGCTGATCATGGCTCTACCGTTCTACACCTGTACAGCCGCGCTGGTTGTGGGATACCTTGGCTATTTTTCTGCAGAGATTTGCTACGTTGGCTGGACTCTCCTTGGTTTCTTCGCCTTTGCTACCGGGATACGCAACTCGATCCGCGACAAACACGAAATCAACGGAAACGTGGCTGAAGACTTCTTCGCAGTGTCCTTGTTATACCCATTTTCTGCGTAGCAGATGGAACACCACATGAAAAACTATAAGTCCACAAAACGAACTGGCGGGAATAATATCCGAAATGGAGACTGTCTACCAGAGTCATGTTGTATACCTCTCGGAGAGATGGAAAAACTGATGGATCCAGATGCTAGAAATACGAACGTTTGATGTTTTGAAGTCTTAGTATAAATATTAGTTTATTGGACCTATAGTACTCTTCAAATTTTTGATTAAGATAATTTTTCTGTCTAGTGATTAATTAAGGATAACTGTTAAGGTTTTTAATCTTTATAAGACATCAGGAGAGCTTTGAACTGAAATTGCGAAAACGCGTAATTTTTTCAACAGCTTTGTTGAATAAGATGTAAATACTAAATTTTATTTAAAAATTTTTAGGGTAAAAAATTTTAGTGTCGTATGTTGTAGCAGTAGTTATTTAATTGCACTTGACCACATAGTGTTGCAAAGCGCATGTGTGCATATGATATAGGCCATTGCAGAATCGTGAGAGGACTGGGAAAGAGTGTGGTTGTTTTCCGTTTGTTTGAAAAACTAAGATATTCAAATGAAAGATCAACTAAATTTGAGAGTCTTAAGCAAGAATAGAAGTATTAGAGGAGGAAAATGGAAAAATGACAGCTCTTCAAATATCACCTAATATAGAGAGTTTGTATGGATTGGGTAGACAAGCCAAAACATTTTAAGGGTTTGTATGGAATTTTTTCAACTTTTGCAAGCCTCCGATTTGGACACTTCTCCGCTGAAAACTCTCAAACTTGTCTGGGTAGCTTTTCATTTAGTAACATTTCAGTTGAAATGTTTAGATTTTCAATGTAAAAAATATAAGAAACTCGTCCCAGTCCTCTCACGTTTCTGCAATGGGCTATGGTGAATATGCTGTACAAAGGCATTATTATCATAATCATTTTGATTTTGATCATGATCATCTTTGATATTTAAAAATAATGCGATGGAAGTAAATTTGCACAAGCAAAACTATTAGAGAATCGCCGGCTGCATCACCTGCAGCGGACATTTATAAAATGAAAGATTCTGTAACCTCTTCCGTTAAAGCTAGATGTAACCGCTCCCGAGAGAAGCTGCGAAGTATTTTCTGGTTAGATTGACGCCTCTGTGATTAGTTCCTTTTAGTCAGAAAACTATAGTTAGCGTTTCAGTTCAGGATAAGACCCCGTATTCAACTTTATTTTTTCAGTTGAATAGTCAACAATTTAGACGGTAATAAAGTAATAATAAATAAATAATAATAATAATAATAATAATAATAAAGTAATCAACACCCGCGAACTTTGCTAACAATAACTTGTTTTTTGAATGTTACCTCGTAGTTGGGATTCAAAGAGAAACTTATTGCCAGTTCTTGCCTTTCTTTTGATTCTTTTAGCTGCCATGTGCTCGTTTCAAAGAGTGAGATTATTCTTCATATGATCACACAATACTTAAGTAATTTCTTCACTTAATGATTTCAATTGACCGCTCCGAGATAAGAACGCCCTCAGGAATGAGAAAAGGAATAAAAAAAGAAAATATCCTATATTGGTTTGGTGTTTATCGCATGGGCGTGTATCAAACCAGAAACTAAGTTTCAATTATAGCTTAAAAAGAAACGTTTACAGATTCGAAGATAAACATTAAGAGTAACAATTCTCGCTTTAAGAAATTAAAGGCTGCCACGCGGGTACTTGTTGTAAGTAAAAGTAAACTATGGAATAAAATAAAGCGTACCGTTGGTCTTTAAAATTTCTCTGTGTATGATTATTCAGTTCGGGTATGGGTACCTTAACTAGGTTACAAATGTATTGAATGCCGCCGGACAGTCAATCAATTGATATCAGTGAATAATTGAAAGAGGAAGAGAGCAAATGAAGAGGATTTCAATCTGCTTTATGTACTAAAAAAAGCTGCAACTCATCCAGAATTTCGCCTGCAAAATCATCTGCGGCGCTCGGAAATTTGACCATGTAACGTCATTACTGGATGAACTCAACTGGCTTCCAGTTGACAAAATGCTCAAATTCAGAGACGCTGTTATAGCTTATAAGTGCGTCAACAATTTAGCTCCTGAATATCTATGTGCTAAGTTTAAAAAAACCATCTTCTGTACATGATCGCATAACTCGTAATAATGAGAAGATTGACATTCCATTATTCAAATCAGCTACCGGCCAAAGGTCCTTTGCCTATAGAGCAGTATCTTTGTGGAACATATTAGACGAAGACCTGAGAAACGTTATATCTGTAAAGGCCTTTAAGAAAGTCCTGAAACTTGCCATGAACGAATGATCGAGTGACTGTTAGAATTTAGAATTTAACAATAGCTTGTCAGATATAGTTAGCATTCATATTTGTAAATAGGTTCTGAAAAACCTTTTTTTTGGGATTACTTATCATTAAAGTTTAAAGTTTAAAAATTCGTACCCTTCTTGGCGAGAAAAAGTTCGTTGATAGCTTTAAAAGGGTGTAAATGAAGGGTAATTGCAATTGAAATTCGTATCTTTGTTAAGCACTTTTTTCCCCCTTGGCGAGAAAATGTCCTTGACAGTTTTGGCTACATAATTTTCCATAATCAGGAAACTCTGATAACCAATTTCAACCATCCGACTCCATTGTTGACTCAGTAGCCTTATACGTTGATCTTTTCGAAACTTCGACATCCCTTCCATGGGCATTTGAACTTTTGAATAGTAGTTCGTTCACATTCCTGCACCCCTTCGTTAAAATTGCGTTCAAATGCCCTACTCGAGCATATTTTCTTTTTATCTAAGGGTTATTTGTGTTATCAACGATAGAGTTTAGCGGTCATGTACCGTATTAGTGTTTGGTGCTGTTGCAGGTGTGAAAAAAATTTTCTTTCTGGGCCATTCACTCACGAAAAAAGAAAAAAGAAATTACACCTCCAGTTCGAATTCCCCGCCCCATCCAGGCAAGGTCAGAAACCCAAACCCGCGGGAGGACCTACTGTGTCAAATGGCCGTTGGTTTGCTCGGGGGAGGCGGGGAAAGGGAATCTGCCCGTAATTTTAATTTTAGAAGTGTACCGTATAGTTTACGTGGGCTCAATACAAGGCTAGATTTACCTCCTTTTAATCTTGAGTTTTTACATCGGTCATTTTCATTTTTAGCTAGTAAACTTTGGAATGCGCTACCCCCTAAACTCAGAGAATCTCAAGATATTGTTTCATTCAAGCGTTCTCTTAAAGCCCACATGGCTTAGCGGTAGTGATTGTAAATATTGTTATTGTTAATATTGTTAATATCGTAAATTTTTGTTGATAGCTCTTGTCTATGATCTTCGATCCTGTTTTTAGTTATTTAATAGATCTACTTATTATTTGTATTCTTACAGAATCTATGTTTTCTTTCTAATTGTACAGACACGTACACGTTTTAACGAGAACTTCTGTACTCCTAGGTGTCACGTGTTTAAATAAAGGATTAGTTGGATTGATTGAAGTATGAATTATCGTCGGATGTTCATTGCCACAGGATAACTTCATCTGATAAATTATATACACAGGGCATTTTTTATCAGAAGTGTTATCTGTCAGTCTTACTGATCTCTTGAAATTACCACTGATAATTGGTTCTAGAGATAACTAAAAGACAACAGAAACGTTAAGTAATGTGTCACGCAGTTGCTTTGCAACTCATATCAACCTTTTCAGGTCATTACAAATCGTAGATTCTGAATGTTTCAAAACTGCGATGAATTCCCGAATGTACCGTACTGCTTTTTAAATTTTCTAAGTTTTAGACTACTACATACTCATTACTGTGATTAGCAGGCTACACATGTATGGTTTTCCAGAGCAGTAACCGCAGAAGTTCGCGTATAATTCTTAAAAGTGATTGATTGCGTGACTAAGAGTCACGCTCTGAATCGCATGAATGCCGCAGTCACGAGATGCTCACATGAAGAGTCTGAACGTCAAGCCACGGGGCATCTGAAGACAATTTAATTTCATGGTAATCGGAATTGTATATCACTGTCATGGAGAGGTTTTTAATCCAGTGGCTCTTGCTGTTGGCGGTTATTTATCATACCTCATGTTTCCAAACCGAAATATCTTACAAGATCCGCGAGTATGTGCGTGAACATCAATATTTGTTGTATGCGCGACACGATCCAATCGAAGAATACACTTTGGAGCAGGCACTGGATCACTTTGAGCCGTCACAGAAGACATTAAAACAACGTTACTGGGTAAATCCTAATTAGAGAAAGGAAGATGGGCCAGTTTTCTTATACATCGGAGGAGAAACAGAATTATCTGGAGCTGCTATAGACTATGGTGAGAGATTGTTTCGAAACTATATTAAGCTCTGTTATTTTCCCACAACTTCCGCGTAACTGCATGATAAGCGTTACTCCCATAATTTTACACTGCCAGATGACCAGGTTGGTTAAAACTAGTTTAGTATTAAACCTGAAAAAGCACAGAGTGAGAAATCAGCAAACTTTTAAAGCTGCTTGTTAATTCCTAGTTATCTGAAGAAACGTTTTCAAAGTAAACTATATGGTCTTTCACTTTGACAGCTTGAAGTGAAACTGAAAAAAAAATCCCCCGTTATCGTTCGACAAGAGCGCTTAATTTTGCTGTCTTTGTCTGTTGAATAAAAGTGCCCTAAGGACCACTTAAAAGGAGTCTGCTCAGAGTATTGTTGAGGTTATTCCTCAACAAGGTTTTATGTTTTAGTCCGTTCCGTTTCTCATCTTTTGTATGTCATGTAGACCACAATCCTTCAGAGAATAAGTAAGTCAGTAATTTTATTTAACCACATGTCACATATGAGCGATAGCTCGTTTTAAATGCAAATGTGGAAACCCACTCATCCCTCCCCAGAAGAGGACATCCAACCCACAGTAATCTCGTGTGTGGGAAATTCACGTCTCCTACCCCTAACCCTGCAGGAGACGGGACCTCCATTTATTCGTCCCTATCCGAGAAGACTAGAATATCTAACCATTTCTTGATGTTATAGAAAGGTAGCATATTCTTCTCAATTGTTTTAAGACCTTGAGTGTTGGTCCGGCTGGGTGGTAATTTTACTCGCTATCCTTTTTCGCACGTGGTGAAGCGCTTATAAAATTTTGTGTACGTAAAACTGTTCCTTTTCTTTTGCTTACCGCCCTTCAAAATGTGGTTTTTACGGCTCCCCGAGTCTCGTAATCTTTGATGAAAGGGCGACCGGATCGTTTGTGAATATTGGTATTCTTCGCCGTCTTTAAACTCGTTGGTCGAAGCGCTGTTCTGTTATTATTCGACATCTTCGCCGCTTTATGTGTACGACCCGGACAGTATGGTTTGGCGGTCGCAGCTTGATGAAACTGATATGGTCGCGAACATGACAAGGGATATTTTTAAAGTCAAGTGATCACGGTTTCGTGGTTAGGTGGGTTTGGTTGAGACTTGGGAAGGCAGGAAAGTTGTCCACACAACTAACTTGCGCGTGCCAGTTATTTTTCTATCAAATTTGTATACTCTGCAAATTATTTAGGAAATATTGTGGCACTGGCAGAGCAATATAGTGGCCTACTCTTTGCGGTGGAGCATCGTTACTATGGTCTAAGTACTTTTGAAGACTATTTGGAAACTGAGAACCTCAAATATCTTTCAAGTCAGCAAGCGTAAGTAATCTTAGCATAAAGAAGCGATACATGGTGAAATTATAAAATCGATAGTGGTTTGGTATGGTCTATACTCTTCAGTATCGACAACGATGTTCGTAATAACAGTGCGCAAAATTTCTGGACTCACCGTGTGGCGTAGGCTCGATTACCAGCCGTTGTTCGGGAATAGAAGTCCGCGCTCCTCCCCGAGGAAACGAATAAGATCCGACTCGAGAGAGCGGCGGAAATCGAGCCTACGTATGACGCAGTTAAGTGAGTCTGCAACAGGTTTTGACCAATGTGATGGCGAATATCACAGAATAAAGACCACACTAAACCACGGTCGATTTGATTTTTATCACAATATCCATGTCAAATAAAACGATTCTTTCAGTGCGTGACCATTGCGTGTCACGTTGAAGCGAGCAACGTTGTCTGTACTATAATTGACCATTACAGCCAATTGCGGTAAAAATTGCCCTCATTTTAAGCAATCAGATGATACCAAAATTGATATTCAGAATATTAAGTCTTTTTCCTCCTTGAGCTTAAGTTTGAGCGTTATCCAAAGAATAGATTTTGAGCTCTATAGTTATATTACGTTTGGAAATCAAGAGCGAATAAAACAAATAATATTCTTTCGAAACGACTCCTCTGTTTTAGGACTGTCAGTGGCGTCAAGATTTTTCAATGAAGCTTGTTACAAGTTCCTGCGGCGAAAAATACGTCATCTTATAGAAAATCCCTTTTCTTTTTGAGAACGACTAATGATGTTCCGAATGTTTCTTTACAGATTGGCAGACTTGGCCGAGTTTTGTGTCTTTGCCCAGAAGACGTACAAACTCACAGATCAGAATCAGTGGGTTGCATATGGCGGTTCCTACCCGGGAAATCTAGCCGCTTGGTTCAGACTGAAGGTAAATTTTCTTCAGATTCTTCTCTTCTAGACAAAGATTTGTTTTTGGCCGATATTTTTTACATTGCCTACCTAGCAGGGAGAATTTATCCGGTTACACTTTTAGAGTTGTGTGTGTGCCCTGTGCAACGTGGAAACGGCGACGAATTTAGAAATGTAGGGGAACATCTTACGGCGAGTGCAACCTCGCCGGCTCCACATCGAGAACACATGAACAGCGCTAGGAAAACAATTGGTTACAAAACCGATTAAAGACTCCTACAGTACAGAACACTAGCCCACCCTCGAAATTGACAATTAAAAATACAAACAATCCTAATTTCTTCAAAGTGGTTCCTCATTCTTTGTGTTTTATTCTACATAGTATCCTCATCTTGTGAAGGCAGCGGTTGCGTCATCAGCGCCTGTGCAGGCCAAGACAGATTTTCAAGATTACAAAAACGTAGGTTATCTGACTTTTAGATATTTCCAAAATTAATTAGGTCGTTGATGGCTCATCGCATGAAATGTCGGCAAGATGTGTCATGAGTGTCATAACAAGCGAGAAAACTAAATATACGGGAAAGTTAGTATCAGCGCACGATTCTTGATTCCTGAAAGCTCACACAAATACAGAATAGGTAACGAAAAAGATATGGACAGGAGAAATGTCTTTAAAAAATATATATATATATAAAAATCGCTGTTCAGTCTTAACAATCTTTGTTTAACGTATGTATTTATTTATGTCTAGGTTGCTGCCGCAAGTTTCGCGTCCCCACTTGTTGGTGGGTCCATGCAAGTACGTTTTGATTAGTTTTATCGTGTTGGAATGTGAATTGTGCAACGTAATACATAACTATGATTTGAATACCTATTTCAGATTAAAAATAAAATGCATATTGCGTTTGACCGTACCTGAACTTTGGATAGTGTTCAAATAAAATTAGAGATGCACATTTATCATTTTAAACAAATTCCTCTTTTACCGTATTTCTTGAATTAGCAAAAGATATTACAGGGAACAGTACAGGTGGGGCTTGTCCAGTGCACTTGTCGCGCGAGATCTCCTGTTTGTTACAATATACCGTTAATTAAGTGATTTACTCTCGCTTACTTTTATAGTGTCAGAAAAATATAATGAAAGCCTTCGGCTATGTGGACCAGCTGATCGCCCAGAAGGATTTCACGACTTTAGAGCGTGACTTCTTGTCATGCAATGATATTTCACAGCCGAATGACACTTGGCTCTTTGTCGAGAATATTGGTAACTTTTTGGACGGAATTGTGGAGTACAATTCTCAGGCTCCGGCTGGCTTCAGCATAGCGTATGTGTGTCAAACTATGACAAATGCATCCCTCACTCCTTACCAAAGTCTTGGCTATGTGATACGCGTAAGGATGTATTAGAGAGATTTAGCACCGCGTTTACGTGAAACGTGAACGGCGAGAGTGACCACGTGACCTTTTTTCCTGACATTGTTTTCACGTTCGACGGTTTCGCTTTGCCATTTCTGTGTGAAAGTAACCTGTTTTGCGTTTGCCGTGTAAGTAAGATTTTCTTCACTTTTTCTCTCACAGAGTAGAAGTTTATTGCCGGAAAAAGGGCACAAAACTATTCCTTCTGTCATTCAGGGGCGCCGTCAAATGATCTCGCGTGAAGCTACAGCAGCAGGGTTCACGCTATTTTACATGAAACGTGAAAGGGCAAGCTGACGTCTGCCGTTTCACGTTCACGTGGTGCCAAATCTCTTTATTGATATTCTATTTTAAACACGAATTTCACTCATTTGTGTGCTGACGAAATTTTTTTTTTACTGTATGGGAAATTTCCACTTTTCTTAACTTTTCGATTCTCGTGAACAGCTTATCGTAAAGTACAGGCCTGCTAAGTTCGAAATTGTCTTGTGCTGTTTTGTTTAAACTTGGTCCTTTCTGATACGGGGATAGAAGTACAGCCAGTACTTAAGCAGATTTTAAAATTCCAAGCTATCGCTCCCCGTCAGATAGACAAAGAGTTGACTATGAAGTAGGTTTACTTTCTCAGATCATTCCGAACTGTTACAGAAGAACAACAAGTTCTTTGTTATAGGAAATGTTACTGTTCGTCGTGGTTTTCTTGATAAATCAATGTTTGATCGTTTGTCTCACCATGTAGAGTCAATCTATCAATTGTATTGATCGTAACAAATCCTTTCTGTTCAATGGCTTTGGTGGCTCTGATAGAGCTGCTGATTATTCAACGAAGCAGAAATTATGATTTTGTATCTATGAGAGTTAGAAGTATGGTCCGTAGTCTTAGGCCGATCTCAGTTTGCGGCTTTCCATTGTTCTCACACCTTTGGCAGAAATTCAGGCAAGATAATTTGGTTTGCGGCTTTCCATTGTTCTTACACCTTTAACAGGAATTGGCAAGATAATTTGGTTTCAGCAACTGAGTTGACAATGTAAACTAGCCACCATGACGAGATACTAAAGCTGATATTTCTGGTGTTCGGCGAGTGGTTGGAAGCCCTCGGGGAGCAGGGTTGGCGTAGTGGTGAGAGCGCTCGCCTTCCACCAATGTGTCCCGGGTTCGATTCTCGGACCCGGCGTCAGAAGCGGATTGAGTTTGTTGATTCTATACCCTACTCCGAGAGGTTTTTCTCCGGGTGTTCTGGTTTTCCCCTCTCCTCAAAAACCATCATCATTTGAATTTATCTAATTTAGATTTTATTTGCATTTACACACGACCCCACAAGCTGTTCAGCTTTAAGAGGCTGTCCACCTAAGAACGGATAAGGCAAATTTCGGACCTTCACCGATTTCCCTGATTTTTACTGTGAAAGTCGATACTTCAATCCCATGAACAAATATTGCGTTTATTTCAAATCAGTCTGGTTTTTTCACTTTTTACGAGATATTTTTCAAGGTGATCTCAAAGGCACCCATTTCCCACCCCCGACCTCCATAATTTAGCTACAAAAGTCGAACGCTGCTTAAGCCGTATTTTCAACTCTAACGAGCTTTCTACTTTATATGTCTAAGATCAACCCTCTGCCACTACGTCAACGGTCAAATGATTACACTATATATTTTTCACTGAGTTACAAATTTTTCAAAATACTTACCTCGAGCACTGAAATTTGTGATGCGTGAGGTACATGTGGTTAAAAGCTATTTTCTCTTATCTGGGACCTGATCTGGAGTCAAATCTATTACAGCCTATAAGCACTTACACCTAATAAGTAAATTATGGAATAAAACTTTTGGGTACTCTTCATGGCGCGCCGCACAGAGCTTTGCAAATTTCACAAATATTCGCCGTTTTGATCGAAATCAAAGATAACGCGATCCGACCAACAGGTAAATTTGGGATCTGAGAACTTGTTACAAATCATAATATAAAACTGAAGAGCGGATTTTTATATTGAAAAATACATATCATGCGACTTTTTTGCCGTTAAGTTGAAAACATTGGTGTTCTAGAGAGGAAAGACCTGTGTTTATAGATTATAAGTTATGCAAATTAGCGTTATTCAAAATTGTGTCCATAAAAATTTTTGTCTACTATGTTCTTAAACACAAAGAGCTGTCTCTTTTAACGGAAGAGCATATTATTCCACACTTCTAAGGTAAGGTATTTTTTGAGTTTATGGCCATTTTCATCTCCCAGGAAGCGCTGATTAAGTAAAACCGCTGTGTTTGGTTTGCACGCTTATCGCCAACTAATTCAGTTATCATCAACCAAAGAGAAGTCGACATCGAAGATATTACCAGTAATATTTCCTTAACCTCTCTTCAGTAGCAAGAGATGTTTTTTTTTCGGCAAGACGCAACAGAGCTCGTTTTCCTAACAGCCTCTTTTATCCTATTGTTGTGGGGGTTTTACCACTCGCTTGGCGAATTAACAAGAGGTATTGAGACTCTAATTTTCTTCTTTATTCTCCTAAACTGCTGCTTCTACTACAGCTAATTTTCTCTCTCTTGTTCCACTGCTTATTTTCTACTACTTTCAGCAAGGAGTGCTCCAGTATTAAATACAAAAATCACAGACATGTTTGGGTTAGCTAACCGTGGGAATTTCCAAAACAGGATGTTCAGTGTGGGTAAGACTCAAGGTGAGTTTTACCAACCCAAACATGACCAACTAGCAAACTAGTTATCCTCGACCATAACAAGAGATTAAAATGTCTAGCACGGTAAGTGCTGAGCCAAGTTCAAGCACACACCAAAAATAAATGATCAAAACTATAGATTCATCAAAATAGCACGTAGGGGCGAAAAGGCGAGACTTAATAAAACAAAAGGCAAACCTAAAAATACTTGAAATATCAATCCTTGAAAACGCTCTACAACACTATGCTGGATTATTTTTCCCTTCTTCCAAACTTTGTTTACTTCGCTGTAATTCAATTAAAATCCGTTGGGATCTACACCAGTTGTCACGTAACATTTACTGACTTAACTGCGCAAGCATTCATGTGTGTCGGGCAGCCACGTTGTAAACTTCTAAATGGCCGACCAAGTTAAACTTATATTTGACGTAATCGCTGCTGTTGGATCACCAGTAAGTACCATCAGCCTTAACTTGTGGTTCGCTAGTTCTATTTTCCAGCCCTGCACTCCTACAAGTCTACCCTTACTATACACTACTCTTAAAAGTTTCTGTTATTGTTGCTCACATTTCAACTTTCCCGTAGTTCATACTAAACTGCCGAATAAATTTCTTTTTTTTCCTAAATATGTTTGGTTTTCTTTGTTTTCTTTTTGTTTTTTGTTTTCTTTTTGTTTTCTGTTTTCCTTTTGTTTTTTGTTTTCTTTTTGCTTTTTGTTTTTGTTTTTTTTTTTTTTTTTATACTGGCCTGCGTAGCTGGCAACTTAGTGAGCGGCAATATTCTGGAGCGGTGGATCGGGTGTGTAAATTTCTTCCTATTCCCCTCGCGTCGACTCACCTTACCGCTCAAGAATACTCTTCCTTAAAACACATACACAAGGACGTCAGCTGGTCAGGCCTGTAATATTATACATTACGATCGCGAGTTATCAATCGTTTGCACTAATCTATAGCTGTCTGCACCACTTGCCGGAAGAAGCATGCTGAACGATTGTTGAGTTTAAGATGGCGGGGTTCTGCAGAAGGTTCACAAGACCAAGAGGGAGCAGTTTCTGAAAGGTTTCTTGGATCTATTCATTGTCCCTGAGATTCCGTACTTTTCTCACTATGTGTTTAGCTTGCGCATGCCACATCAACCATGTACACTAGGCAAAGAACTCAGAAAAATAATGTGTTAGTAGCTGTGGAATAAACTTAATATGAAAACAACACTGCTGGATAAAAGATGAAACCCTTCTTTTTTTCGAAAATTAACCCCTATATATGCCTTTCCGTTTTATTGGGTCTTTCAATAAAAAGTGGCATTATGGCTGATAAAGCATGTTCAGAAATGCTCGTTTACCTTTCCCGTCGTTAGTGAGACTGTCTTATCTCTCAGACCAGCCAGATCGGATGCTAAAGCTGCTATACAAGCACGTTCAGCCGAAATGGAGACCACTCCATTCCGTCATTTTCTCACTCCAAAGCCTTGCTCTAGTCCCGGCTGAGGTCCAGGGAGTGCTCAAGCAACCTCTCTTCAGAGCACCGACACAGAGATTCTCAGCACTTACAACGCAGCGATGGACAAAATTGCCAGCAAGATTACTTGCACGCGACTACCACTAACTTCACAACTGGACTCATGGGATGAAAGCACTGCAGTACAACGACAATACTGCATCCACAAAGCGGCTGAAGACTGCATGCTGGTGTGCGATGTGATAGCCCCAAACGACGGTAAGCGGCTTTTTCATGCCTTGGTATCTCCAGGTGAAGAAAAGAATGATAAAGTATTAGCCGATAACGTGCTGAAAGCTTTGATGACCGCTTACAAGAATGCTGAAGCCAAAAGCACCAAAACGCAAATTCTAAGCCTTTATGCCTATAAGTATTCGATTAGCACGTTAAAGAAACTTCCCTCACCATACGATAAGTTGTCAACTCGTCAGATACAAAGAGCGCGGAGTCATGCAAAAACAATAGGTCCTGGAAGAGTGCCTGAGAAGAAAAAACATCATCGTGCGCGCATTGATATGAGTAAAGTGGACCATTTTATCGAGTTCATTAATCGTCCATATTTTTACCAGGACGTATCCGGCTTACGGAACTAGGTCGCTGCAGTTAGACAGTGGTGACACCATTGAGATGCCGAACGTCGTGCGTACAGTGACGCGCTCTACAATGATTAGCCAGTACATGCAATACTGTCGGGAGGAGACGTTTGAACCTATAGGTCGCTCTACTTTATTCAAGATTCTTGAAGTCAGAGAAGCCTCACAGAGAAAGTCATTGCAAGGCCTCGGGAACACTGCTGCCGATGGTTCAGCTGGCTTCCATAAAATTGAAATGATAGCCGACGACTTAGAGAAAGGGGGAATGAAAAGGCAATGGGGCGCTGAAGTCAAAGAAAGGCTGAAGAAAGCAAAACGCTACTTGAAGACTGATTTTCGCGTTCATTGCAATCCAGAAGAGGCTGTATGTCCTGATCATTGCCGTAAGCTCGCTCTTAGTGATGAACAAGATCTCGACTTCCAGGAAAATGATTCCCACCAACACACAGAAAACTGTAAGGAGTGTCAAAATCTACGAAATGTCCTTGATGAAGTCGAAGACAAAATTCGAGGACTGTCTTGGAGACCTTACAGCAGCGAACAACGAGATGAACTCCTCTATGACTTCAAGCTTGCAAAAACCGACATTTTGCAGTGGAAGGCTCACATTGTTCGCTCCATAAACCAGGAAGCAGCAAAGCAAGATCAGCTGAAGATGATAAGCACCAGTCAAGACTGTGCATTAGTCATAATGGACTGGGCAATGAAATTTATCCAGCTTAGATTTCGTGAGTAGCAGTCCGATTGGTTCGGCAAGAGAGGAATGAGTTGGCACATCTCGACAGTGATCGCAAGTGATCCAAACCACAAAGGAAAACTAGAACTGCAGTCCTATGCCCATCTGTTTGACACATGTCAGCAGGATTGGTTCGCCGTGTGCTCCATCATAGAGAGTACACTAAAAGAAATTAAAACCAAGAAGCCCCACATCACTCGAGTTTGCCTAAGGTCCGATGAAGCTGGATGTTATCGTAATAATTCTTTCATTGCCGCAGCAAGAGGCATCGGTCAGCGGGCAGGTATTGAAGTCTTTCGGTATGACTTTTCAGAGCCACAGTATGGCAAGGATATGTGTGATCGTGTCCTGTGCCCAATGAAAACATGCACCCGACGTTTCTGCAACGAAGGACACGACATTCGAAAAGCGGGAGACATGAGAAAGGCGCTCTCTGAGAGACCAGTGAAAGGTACATCCGCCGGCGTGCGTATGCGAAGTTGACGAGTCTAAGAGAGCCTTAGAAGTGAACAAGATAGATGGTTTTAGCAAGCTACACAACATCCAGTTTGGGGAAAAAAGTATACGTGCGTGGAGGTCGTACGGAATAGGGCGTGGCAAGGAGATTTCTTACGACCAGCTAGTTTCAAATGACCAAGGGGACACCGCTCTCGTTGTAAGTAAGGAGTTCTTCCCTTTTCACAATGTACGTGTGTATGAATACACAGTTCCTGGAACAGAGGTCTCAAATGAAGACGATGATTTGGACGATTCAAAGATGGACATTTTTGAATGTTCGGAGCCTGGATGCGTGAAGAGTTTCCAAACGTTTTCAGAGCTTGAGTTACATTTGAACGTAGGGGACCATTGTATGAAGGATGAAAGGCTGTCAGAAACAGTATATGATAAACTCCGTAGAGATTGAGCAGAGAGGTTTTACTACATCAGTCAGCATCACTGACGAACCACAGTGCGAAACTAGTACCTACCAGGTTGTACGTGACTCAATGCCTCCAGTAAACACTGTCAGTATGGGCTGGGCCCTACCCAAGCCACGAGAAGGATCCACTAGGCAGTGACAAAGTTAAGAATTATCTAACAGCAAAGTTTGATCTAGGCGAACAATCAGGGCTAAAAGCTGACCCTCAGCAAGTTTCAAATGATATGCGAAAGGCAAGAGACGAGCAGAACAATAGGTTGTTTGACCGAGACGAGTGGCTTACCAAGAGCCAAGTGCAGGGGTTTTTCTCTCGCCTTACAGCAAACAGAAAAAGGCAACGAACACCCTCAGAAATCGAGCAAAATCCGAAGGAACTGTTCCTAGAGGAAGAAGAAGCTGAACGACAACGGCTGATGGAACACATTCTCAATGAACTAAAGCCGCAGCACCCTCTGTCCTACTATGCCTTTAATCTGTGCGAGTGCGCAAAGGAGAATAAGCTTAGTTAACGTAGCAATGCTCAAAGAAATCTTGTCGTTTTTTGAAGTACCATTTAAATCAAGAGACAGGAAAAAAGACCTTATTGAGCAACTGATGTCATTTATACAGGAATGCCAATGCTTTAATTAAACTATATCAGAAGCTGCATAGCCCAGGAAACAAATGATGGTGTCTGTGGAGTGTGTTTGTTTTAGAACAATAGGCACAGCCTCAAAGTAACCTGATAAACAGTTGTACTCAGCGAATTAACGTACTCACTTCTGAGAAAATTGGCGAAAATCTCTCAAAATTTGTCGTTATTAAGTTTGTGGCGATGTTCTTAACTCGCAAAAAATTAAAAGAGAAAAAAGAAAGGAAAAAATACTACCCTGACCGTAGGAGATGTTAGTAGCATTTACGCGTAAATATAGGTTTGTGATTTTCTTCATTTCGAGAAATTAATGATATGTGAATTTTGGAGGAGTTTATTAAAATGCCAGTTTGAATCATTTGTATTATTTTTAAATTTCTCCCGGCAGGATTCTTCTTCTCTCGATGGCTCAATCATATTGCATATCTTCGGTATTCGCGTTTGGTTTGACGACAAGACAAACCTCTGAAACTAGATGTTGCGTGACCGGGCGTAAATGACTCAGTCAAGTTGGAATAGTAAACATGTAAAATTCACCTCTTCAACAAATACCGTTTTGAAATGATGAATATATGACTACAGTATATAGGAACTGTGGAACGAGAAGAAGTTCATCGCAATTATAGACGAAACTTTTAATTTGCGAAAATAAACCTGAAAAATTGAAAAATTGCTTGAAAGTGTTTCGAACCCTTGACTTTTGCAACACCGCTAGTTCAGTGCTCTAACCATTAGGCTATAACAAACCAACTGTGATGCCATTCTACAAATGATGATGAACAACTTGCTAACCACTTAAAAGGAAAACTTTAGCAAATAGCTGGAAGAAATGGTCAAATCTGGCAAATTGGCCACAATAATAAACACGAGTGAAAAGAACAACTTCTTCAACAACAAATTCCGTTGGCACGTCGTTGATGACTGAAAACAAAGGCTAGCGCTCTTGAACATTAAGTAAGTTTCTCAAGTCCGGATCCAAAAGGGATACAACAGTAACGTTTCCACTTCTATAGAAACTATTGTTTGCATGGTCAAATATTGCTACGGAAACTATTTTGAACGCGTGTGTCGAAAAACAAGGAACGCATGCAGCTAATTTGCATATGACTTCAGAGAAGGATTTTTCTGAAACATTTCCTCCATGCCATGTAAGACGGACAAAACAGTTTTTATCGATTTTGATACCTCATTAAAGAGTTGGTACTTTATCTTCAAGCAGTTTTAGGCCGTTAGGGCTTAGAAATCGGATTCATGTGCGGATCGTGTTGTCTCTGGTTCCGATCAAAGTGGCGAATATTTCAGTAAATTCGCAAAGCTCTGTGCGGCGCGCCATGAAGAGTGCCCAAAAGTTCTATTCCATAATTTACTTATTAGGTGTAAGTGCTTATAGGCTGTAATAGATTTGACTCTAGATTAGGTCCCACATAAGAGAAAATAGCCTTCAACCACATGTACCTCACGCATCACAAATTTCAGTGCTCGAGGTAAGTATTTTGAAAAATTTTTAACTCAGTGAAAAATATATACAGTGTGATTATTTTACCGTTAACATAATGGTAAAAGGTTGATCTGCGACATATGAAATAGAAAGCTCGTTACAATTGAAAATACGGCTTAAGCAGCGATCGACTTTTGTAGCTAAATTATGGAGGTCCGGGAGGAAACTGGGTGCCTTTGAGGTCACCTTGAAAAATATCTCGTAAAAAGTGAAAAAACCAGACTGGTTCAAAATAAACACAATATTTGTTCATGGGATAGAAGTCTCGACTTTTACAGTAAAAATCGGGGAAATCGGTGAAGGTCCGAAATTTGCTTTATCCGTTCTTAGGCGGACAGCCTCTTAAACATTATCGTGTCTAAATAAAGGTATTATTATTATTATCATGTATTCGCCCTTCGTCCTTCGCTCTGTCGAAGGGCTAACGATCTAAACGTTAGCTTTCAAATCTCTTTATGATAGCTTATTAACATTATCAACTCAGTTGAAAAAACCAAATTATCTTATGATCCCCCTCACCGACAGAGCGTGTTTGTACACGAGTGAAGATCAAAAACACATTTGAATATTTTCTTATCCCTTTATTATTTCTACCCCAAAGAAAATACACATTTAATTTAATTTAATAACAAGTTCTTATATAGCGCATTAAAATTGAACTCTATGCGCTTTACAATTACAATTAACAAAATTTCAATAAAAATCCTATACATGTAATTTTACGCTACTCTATTTAAACTAATAAATTATTACGTGTTATACATATATTTGACAACGTACGATATCAAAAAAAATCTGGTGGCTTAATTTTTGAAAAGATAAGTTTTCAATAAGCGTTTAAAGGAGTCAACAGATTCGGCGTTCTTTATGCATTCAGGTAGTTGATTCCACAAATACGGTGCAGCGTAGGAGAATGCTCTTTGCCCATACGTTTTAGTTCGAATTGTTGGGACCTCAAGTAGATTCATGTTTGATGAACGGAGGTTTCGTGCTGGAATGTATCGACTAAGAAGTTCAACAAGATAGGTTGGAGCCATGTCATTTAGTGCTTTGTATGTTATCAACAGTATCTTGAATTGAATTCGTTTTGTGACCGGGAGCCAATGAAGTTTCATAAGTATAGGTGTTATACTGTCTCATGATTTAGCACCGACTAACAAGCGGGCAGCTGTGTTTTGGATCCGTTGGAATTTTTCGATGTCACAAATCGGTAGACCGTACAATAGGCTATTACAGTAATCAAGTCTCGATGAGATGAAGGCGTGTATCAATCTTTCATTTTGCTGCGTCGAGAGGTATTTACGAACGCGACCATTATTTCTGATTGCTTGAGACGACTATTTACAGATGGAATTTATATGCGAGCGTAAGTTCATCACAAAATCAAGCATGACGCCTAGGTCGCGGACAGTATTAGATAAATTAATGATATCATCTCCAATATTGATATTACAGAAAGGAGGATTTTTTGAGAAGCGTGAGAGGAAATGAATTATTTCTGTTTTTGAAGGGTTGCACTGCAATCTGTTTTTCTTGGCCCACTCCATGATTGCATTAACACATGATTTCAATCTTTCCATGCCCAGCATTCTGTCAGAGGAGTTTATCTTTATGTACAGTTGGGAATCATCAGCATATATGATACAGTTTAGGCCATGTTCAGCAACAATGTCTTCTGTAGGCGAGGTATACATTAGAAAGAGTAGTGGACCAAGCACTGATCCCTGGGGTACACCGTAAGAGATATGTCGAGGCTTAGAGATGGAGTGTTTGATCTTCACTGACTGAACACGATGTTCTAGGTATGATTTGAACCATTTTAGTGCGATACCTCCAAATCCGAAACGTTGCTCCATTCTTTCAAGTAATATGTTGTGGTCGATCGTGTCGAACGCAGCGGAAAGGTCTAGCAAAACAAGTACTACTTCTTCTTTTTGATCTACACCTCTTAGGATGTCGTTTGAGACTTTTAGTAAAGCAGTTTCAGTGGAGTAGTATGTGCGGTATGC
The DNA here is from genome assembly GCF_964205215.1 of Stylophora pistillata. Lineage (NCBI taxonomy): Eukaryota > Metazoa > Cnidaria > Anthozoa > Scleractinia > Pocilloporidae > Stylophora > Stylophora pistillata. The sequence continues at coordinate 18,219,704 of NC_142519.1, forward strand.
TGACTGCATCGCTGGAAATAACTGGTTCTCGGCCATAT